>NC_056727.1:955533911-955743911 GCF_019279795.1 Protopterus annectens
GACTCCCACTTCCCTGAAATGAAATGGCTGACAACTGCACAACACCGACATCCGAAACACCAACTTTTTACACGAGTTAAGTAACCACTTGGCCATCCTGTTGAAATTTGACCATTACCCCCATGGTAGTGCGATCTTGGAGTTGGTATATTTAGTTAGGAGGGTGGGGGGGTGAAGGCCCCCCACATCGGTGGGTTTAGTTTTGTTTTGTTGTTTTATTTGGGATGGCCAAGCAATTACTTACCTCATGTAAAAAGTTGGTGTTTCGGATGTCAGTGTTGTGCAGTTGTCAGCCCTTTCATTTCAGGGAAGTGGGAGTCGGGTAAGTGAAACATCTGTGTTCTGAAGTAGATCCATACAGACTCACACATTCACATTGTCAATGTCCCACACTAAGCTGTATATTTCTGCAACTCACATACAGCATGATATAAGGTGCAATTTACTGGCATACACCTCACATATAATCACCTATAATCCTGTTAACATAATCTCTAGACATTGCATGATGTCAGCAGTTGTACACACAAAATATTAATACACATCTTGCTTTATTATCACTTAATCATTACACAGAATAAGTTTTGCATGATACCAGGTGTGCCCGACACTTATTTGTAATGTTTACATAGTACCTCCACTGCCCTATTGAGTGATATAGGAAATGATGGCACAAAGTGTGTGAATATATTCAGTGCTTTCTTGGCTATACATGCTTCCAGGTTAGGGGTGCATTATTGTGTTAGATAAACATGGTTATTAATAATATTATAAAGCTACTATAATGGGCGAGGGAATTTCTTTGATGGCTGTGTATGAGATGATAATGTGAAGCTCCCAACTTTTGTGTCTTTTCTGATGCTATGGGACATTTCTGCTTTGGTATGTAGGCATATCACTGCCTCTTTCCAACTGACAGTGGTAATGGATGTCCATGCAAGAGCATGGTCACAACAGCAAAAGCTGCCTCTACAATGGAACACACAACCATGGTCTTGGTATTACTCAGATCCTCACATCAAATGGCAACATAATCATGATGCATTTCTGAAGACAGACGATGTTGGTCATGCTCTACCTATTGAAGATGTCCTGTGCCGTCATCTCCGATACAACTGTCTGTTAAAGAGGCTCTGTTTGTACTGCATCTGAAAATCAAAATTTACATGATGTCTTCTACAAGGTAGACTACATATGACGAGGAAGTTAAAGTAACACAGCTACATATGTGTTTGTCATATCCTGCACACATGTAATTGAGGTTGTGTTTGCCTTGCATCTCATATATACAGTTAGACATGGATATGGCATAGACATAACATGCACATTACTGATCTGTGATACATCCATTACTTGGATGTGGGTGATCCTTGTAATAGCTATAGCAAATAAACATTCTGCAGCTGTTCATCTGCATTCCAAAATACCTGCAACATGTCATGTTATCAGTGGGTAATGTTTGCAACATGGTGCATTATATCTGTTGTTCGTACAATGCATGCATACTGGGTGCATTATGGCTGTCATGTTGTGTACAATATGCAGCACAGGATTTATACATGGAACATATAAACATCTTATATGTATATGTGTGTGTGTGTATATATATATATATATATATATATATATATATATATATATATATATATATATATATATATATATATATATATATATATATATATATATGTGTGTGTGTATATATATATATACATATATATATATATATATATATATATATATATATATATATATATATATAAATAAACAGTTTACAGAATCATCCAATACAGTTTTGTTCCTTGGTTTTCAACACCCATTATATAGTAAGAGTTTGTCATGAGTTTGAGTACCGAACCAAAACAAAAAACACCATGTATGAGATGTGGTAATGAGATCATCACTGGTTTAGACTGATAAAGCCATGTATGGTAGTCATCATGCAGCATTAGTGTCATTTTCTTTACATATCCTGCAGAGGTGTTAGGCCCGATGTATGGGGCTCTTTGGAGATGTTAGGTTGGATGATGTGTTGCATTCATCCCCTCATGATGCTTTAAAGTTGGGATGACAACACAAATATTGTGTCATCTATGTCACATGCTTAGAATTTCATAAAATTAGTTAAGTACATAATACAAAGGGACTCAAATGAACTGCTGTGTAATACACATATATTAAAAATGATCAACTGTCTGTAATGATAGGGACACAGGGCAGGATGATGAAAGTATAGGAATTTTTGTTCTGCAGACCTTTCCGCTTAGCCACGTACTCATGTTGTTACAAATTTATCTTACCTTTGTCTGAGTTATGTTATTTGATATATTTGTAATATGATACATTAAAATATGCTATTTCTTTCTTTACATGTTAGAAGTATATCACACACACTGTAATAATGTATACCTTGATTAGTTCATGATTGCTACTGAATGAAAATCTGATGTTTATGCCACAAGGTATTATAACAGTAGGGTGGGGGACATTGATAGACCATTAACGTTTATTCAATTTTCAAGTAATGCAGGGGTAACTGGGAACACAATAACTAACAGACAATACTATACATAAATAAGGCACATGATGACCGCTTTCATGTAGATGAATGTACAATGTTTACATGGAAATCCCTTGCTGTCTCTCAGGTCATGTTACAGTAGAGAGCACATAGGAAATCCTTGAGGCCAAGGAGGAAGTTGTTACAATAAGGAAGTAGTTGCACAGATGCAGCAGGACCATACACTATTATTGTTTTTGCCTGGAAGGCCTTATCATGGCTAATGCAAACATGTTGGACAATCTGTGGGCAATCATGGGGAATAGAAAGGGGACTGCAAGACTCCATGATGAACTTAGATTGTACATGGTATGTGGTTTTTACACTCCAAAGAAAAGACCACAATGTCTGCCTGTGGGTTTTCACCAGCAGCAACTCCCTTTTCATAGGGATTGTGCCATTACTGCAGCCAAGAAAAAGCATCTCCCACCCCATGAATGCTGCAATAGTGGTATATCCTCCACAGCAGCACCCCTGCATCAATTGTGGCAGATTCTTGGCTGTAGGAAACGTCTTGTGTGGCTTTGACACCATCTTATGCTTCATTCTCACTACTGAATTAAAGCACCACATTCCCAGAACATGCAGGCCAGATGAGTATTCTCTAATTTTGTATATAGTTGTCGTATTTATAATTTTTGTTTGTCATCTTATGTATATAAGTGTCAGCTATTTAACGAAAAAATATGTACTGTTTTGTATTGATATTCTTAAACAAATTAAAATCATAGAATTCAGTTCAGTTCCTTCAAGTGCACCTTGAATCCCAAGCATTTCTGTATCATGTATCTAACAGTAATACACTCTGAATCCAATGTTTCCATGTCATATATCCAATTTCTATACATTTTTCTTCTGAAGACTTAAAAGCATCTTATCTCAAGTGATGCGTTAAGTTGGATACCCATTCACTGACCCAGTAATAGTCAATGCCCAAAGTTTATTCATCTTTTGCATGACATTAAAATATCAATAAAATGAAAAATTATAAGAAGCAAATGTATCAGTATTTATACCACAATATAATGTATTTTCAAACTTCTTAAAACACTATTCAACTAATTAACAAAAAGAAATAAACAAAGGAAACCACATGTCACATTCAAGTGACAAACCAAGACATAGCCAAGTAATAACTGAAACAAATACGGTGCAGTGGTGCAGTGGTTAATGTTGTCACCTCACAGCAAGAGGTTTTCCGGTTCGATTCTCAGCTGGGGTGCCTTCTGTGTGGAGTTTGCATGTTCTCCCTGTGTTCGCGTGGGTTTCCTCTGGGTACTCTGGTTTCCTCCCACATTCCAAAGACATGCATCTGGAGCATTTCTCCCTGGGCCTCCAGTGAGGTTTTTCCGGTTCGATTCTTGGCTGGGGTGCCTTCTGTGTGGAGTTTGCATGTTCTCCCTATGTTCGCGTGGGTTTCCTCTGGGTACTCCGGTTTACTCCCACATTCCAAAGACATGCATCTGGAGCATTTCTCCCCAGGCCTCCAGTGAAAACAGGCTCTGTGGAACCTAGTCGGACTTTCCTGGTCAACAAATGATAAATAAATACATTACAGCAAAAGATATGCCCTTAACATCCAACCCTTAACTCTACTCTTATGGCACATGTATTTCTATGTACCTGCTCACTGGTTTTGTCATTATATATTAACCAAGTCAGCCATATGTTGCATGAATATTCCATGATACTTTCATCACCTATGATGCAATTTGTCCGTCAGCTAGATCACTTCCTCGCCAGACAGTGAGACATTACTTTTCACCTTTTACCTATTGCTTCTTTTGCAACTGTTATATTATTTAAAATTGCATTTTCGTTTTTAGTTGAATGTATTTGGCTGTCAAATCCCAGCAAAAATAAATTCTGTGTGACACATCTCTTTCAACCATCCCCTGCAAAAGCTTCTCCAAACCTTTTTTAAATACTTTCAAGAAGTGACCAAAAATAATCTCCTAGCTTTTCCGATCCTTTCCCAACATCTCTTGCATGTAAGTTTGCCCCTGCGAACATTTTATTCAGTGTATATGGAGTATATAAATGTTTATGCAAACACTTTAGTACAAAAATCCTAGACCTCCTTTTTGCCACGCATGTTGGCAGATGACTTACCAATAAGTTTTGCCATTACCATTATAGTATGATGTAACCTGCCAACTTAATTGTGTCAAAAGGTTATCAAGGCTTTGCAAACCCTGCTCACTAGCCTTTTGCATTCTTTGATGTAGTGCAACCCAAAAATCTTCCACCATTTAGATATGTTTTTGATATTGATGACTCTAATGAATTCTTTATTTAAATACTCCAGTATTTCAAGGAAACTAGTCTCAGTGGTATTAATCTTATATCCTGAAAACCTACCAAAATTAGCTAAGGCGCTAATTTGTGATGATCTTTTGGCCTAGTACGGATACTAAGACATCACTGGTAATAATGAAATTCTTCTCTCATGCCCCAGTCCATAATCACTTATATTGGATTTACTAGCATTCCTACCAATGACTCCAAACAGACTGCAAAAAACAAGGGGACAATCCTACTGAGTAGCCCTAGTAAATGTAAAAATAGCAATAATACTGCACAGATGTTTACTCTATTCTCTAAACCTTTGTAAACAGGTAATATCAAATGCACAATTTCACAGGAAACACTGAGGGCTAGAACTACATTAGTTAAGTAATACAACTCCACCTATCAAATCAAATCTGTAGTCATGGGTTAACATAGAATTCTGCCAATAGGATGAGGGCAGTGTTCCATTCTTTAAGTCTTTTGGCAGGATCACCACAACTGACTATTTCCATGAAGATAGAATCACTCCTTCCTGAATTAACCTTATTATATAACTTCGGCAGGCATTGGGACAGATTGTTCTTTAAGCGATTTATAAGTTTCTGGTGGAACAGCATAACTTTCTAGAACTTTCCTACTCATTTGTTCTGCTAAAGCCTCCAACAGCTCTTCTTGTGTAGCTTTGCTAGGCAATAAAGCCTTCCTGCTCATACAGAATTTTATTCGACTGCACGACTGCAACCCATTCAAGTAACAATCTAGTTCCTCCAATCCCAGCACAGTTTTGCTTCACACAGCCATAACTGGATCATAAAATATCTGCTGATCCATTTGGTCTTTATTGTCCCACTAGTGTCCTCTTCTAGTCAGGGGAGTTGTAAAAATACTAACCCTGCAAAGCCTTATTATAAAATGACAGTTTCTTATCAATCACATTTTCAGTTTCTACTCTTTTTCTAACTTCTGCTGTAGTTGTTCAGCCCCCTAAAAACTTTACCCTGCAGTTACTATAATTGTTTTCTTTTATTATACATTCACGTCCACCAAATATTATCAGCTTAAAGTTTAACAGCAAAATACATCTCATTTGTAAATGAATCCCCATGTAGAGGTAGATAGATCTTGAAGTAATACTAATAAGTCTAATTTTAAATCTGCTAATGTTTAAATCATGTAACAAATATTTCTCTTTTCGACTGCAGTAGCAGAAAATGCTACTATTTCTCCATATAATCCCTGGTCATAAATATAACATTGTAGGAATGATAATTGACTGAAAGGCATTTTGTTGAAAACTATAGAAATCTATAGATGGTATTTCTGATGTCATTTATGATCACGGTAGTTGTTAAGAATATAATTTAGAAGATTTTGTGTGGAGTGGCAAAGCATTTTGTCATGTTGTAATGTCCCCCTTCCAAGATTTGTAGATAATTTAATCGTTGCAGTTGCTCTGATTCACTGTGTGGCGTGATTTCTTCTCTCCACAGATGTTTGACCATGGAGTTAGAATATGTAATTAAGTGAGGTGTGGGGCCACGTACTTGGGGGTGTGCAGGAGTGCTTGACCCCAAGCAAAAAAACGCTTTTTATGGTATATGTGTCATGTAGAATGTTTTTGAAGACTTGGCTTTTCAGCCAAAAGTAAGTTCAGTCACAGGTACCTACTGCTTTTTCTTTTGGTCAAAGCTACCTTCAACGAGATAGCACAGAACCATACATATATATATACATGTATGCATTATTGACTCTTTTTTTTTTAAACAAGAAACATCTTTATTAAATTATTATGTGTGACATGGGCAAGCTTGCATTTATATGAATGAAAACAAACCATATTGACACAATTTCAATTGCAATATGCATTATCTATTCTCAACCTAGATATGTTGGGCTATATGTTAAAAAGATAGGTCTCATAGATGTTATGAAGATAAACAGGTATAAATATACATGTTTGTGCATTCCACTCTGTGCATTATCTATTCTTGACTTAGAGTGGAATCTGCAAAAATATATATTTGCACCTATTTATCTTCATAACATCTATGAGATCTATCATTTTAACATACAGGTCAACGTATCTAGCCAGCTTAGGTTAAAGCCTTTGATACCTCAATGACAATGATCATGATGTTGTGGTAGTGAAAACAGAATGCTGGGGTTGACTGTGATGCCGGGTATTGATAGGAAGTTATGGAGGACGTGGGTTTGCTGTGATGCATCAGTAAGACTTAAAGTATTCCAAAGGAAAGTTTTTTTCTAGTTCCAAATATTACTGTTTGTTTTGAGAAATTAACATTGCATTGGTAGTCAGAAAACAAGGTACATATTTAGAGAAAGTCAGTTTGTAAGAATGTTTCTAGCTAAGAAGTCCTGTAAGCAGATGTTGCCTTTCAACATAAGAAGGCAATCTGCATAAAAAATAATATTCTATGGAGGAAGGCTGAAGGTTCATAGGTTCATAGGTTGATACTAGGCTATCTGCCCTAGGGCGTTTATAAGCCTAGCCAGAGTGTGTTTGGCATTCGCCACCCTTTTAGATTAGTTGACTGTGCCTCTGTATAGTAGGTCACAGAAGGTAGCCCTTTTAAGGTTAGTTTACTGTACCTCTGTCAAGCAGGGACACAGAAGAGATCCCAAGGGTAAACTTATGATCTCCCATCCACTCGTCAAGATTTCTCTTGAAGAGGATCAGTGAAGGGCTCTGCCTAACATGGATTGGGATTTTGTTCCAGAGTGTGGGGAGCCTCTGGGATATGAATCTGTCCCTCCAGCATGTCCTATTTATTTCTGTGCTAAGTCCCTGGAGCGTGTAGCTCTAAGGGATTTGGATTTCCTGAGGTGAAGCATGTCCATTAATTCTGGGTTGGACATGGCTTTATACGTCAGACACAGATTGCCTCTGAGTAGGCGGTACGCAACTGAGTAGAGCTGGAGTTTCTTTAGCCGAACTGCATAGGGCATCTGTTTGAGTCCCTTGATCCTCTTGTTGAGGTACTTTTGGGGTCTTTCCAGTTGCTGCAGGTGTCGGGTAAGGTACATCTCAAATGGGGCATTGTATTCAATTATGGGCCTGATAAGTGATGAGTAGAGGGGCACAATGACCTCTCTTGATCTAGATGTGAACCCTGTCGTGATAAGGTGGGATATATAGAAGGTCTTTCTAACCACTTTGGCAATGTGATTGTCAAAGGAGAGATTGCTATCTACTTGGGTCCCCAAGTCCTTAATTACTTCTTCCATACTTAATTGATTACCACCTATGTGGTAATTTGTGGGCACTTTGTTTTTCCCAAAGGGGATGACTATGCACTTTTTGGCATTTAGCTTTAGGCCATGCCTCTGGCACCAGTTATCCGTCTCTGTGAGACCCTTTTGGAGGATGCTTGTGTCAGCCGGAGAGTCGATTATGGCACCCAGTTTGCAGTCATCTGCGAACTTGGTCAGCCATAGTCCACCCGTGTTAGCCTGTATATATATATATACCGAAAAGAGAGGTCCCAGGACTGAGCCTTGTGGGATGCCACTTGTAACTGGTTTAGAGTCTGACATGGCACCTGCTATTCTGACCATGTGGGTTCTATCCCTGAGCCAGTTTGCAACCCATCTTGTGACATAGGGGTTGATATTTAAGCTGGTGAGTTTATTTATGATGCCCGAGTGGGGTATTCTGTTGAAGGCTTTTGCGAGGTCCAGGTAGGCTGTGTGGACTACCTTCCCTTCATCTATGGCTTTGGTAACTGTTTCAAAGAAGTTGACCAGGTTCAAGAGGCAAGATCTGCCCTAAACAAAGCCGAATTGGGTAGGATCCAGTGCCTGAAGGTTCCCAATGTCTTTGTTTATGATTTCCATGATGATACGCTCCATAGATTTGCAGACCAGGCTAGTCAGGCTTATAGGGCAATAGTTTCCGGGGTCCGTTGTGGCACCACCTTTGTGGAAAGGGACCACTGTTGCTGTATACCATTCCTTGGGTACATATCCTGTAGTAAGGCTGAGATTGAACAGTGACTTTATATGAAGGTTTAATTCTTCTTGGAGCTCATGTAAGACGCAGCCTGGGACACCGTCTAGTCCCATTGATGCTGTGTTTTTTGCTTTGGAGAGGGCAGCTCTCACCTTGCATCTGTGATCTCAGGAAGGCTACACTCTGTTGGGATAGACATTTGCTCTTTTGGGGGGGAAGGGGGGGGAGACGTTTGCACTGAACCTTTCTGCCAGGATGTTGGCAATGTCTGTGGGTTCAGTGTATTTTTTGTCATTTTGCACTAACTCAGAGCATATCTGGGAGTTGCCTCCCAGGTTCCTGACATAACTAAAGAAGGCCTTGTGATTATCTTTAGTGTCTTGTGCTATTTTTCTTTTGAAGCTGGCCTTAGATGATTTTTATGAGGGATCGTAGTTTCTTGCTAGTACTGATCAGAGACGCCTTCCATTTTTGGGATTTTGCTCTATCATGTAGTAGCTTTTTCCTTCTGTTGTATAGCTTATTTATGGCTGGGGTCCACCAGACAGGTCTCCTGCCTTTGGAGGAGTGAGTCTTGGTTTTATTTGGGATAGCATGCTCCATGCATTCCTGTAGGTGTCCATAGAATGCTTTTGTAAAGGATTCTGCATTCTGGGCCGTATTTTCCACTGGCCTGGAGGCTTTGAAGGATTCCACCTCTGTTTTGAGAAGTGTGAAGTTTGCTTTTGAGAAGTTCTTCACCGTGGTTTCCTTGGCTAGGGGTGGGGACAGAATATGGATGTCCAGTGAGATTAGTTTATGGTCTGATCTTACCAATGAGGGGTATACCTCTGGTGTGGAACATAGAGACCCCATGTTGGTGATGACCAGATCCAATATGTTTTCCCCTCTTGTGGGAGTGGTGACCAGTTTTTCCATAGCATTTGAGTTTATAAATTCTAGGAACCATTGGGCGAGGGTGTTTGGGCTTGAGTAGTTTTCCCAATCAATGTTTGGGTAGTTGAAGTCACCCAATATAATGGTGTTTGGAGAAACCTTCATATTCTCCAGTGTTCTCAGGAAAACTGAGTAGGGTTCCTGTGTTTGGCAGGGTGGTCTGTAGCAGGCTACAAACTGAAAGGCAGTTTTGCCCACTGTTAGTTGCACATGGATGGTCTCCGATGCTTCGTGCAGTGCCACTAACCTGGAGGTGTGTGTATCTTTGATAAATATGGATACTCCCCCCTCCTTTTGTGGTTCGGTCCAAGTTTTGGGGCCGAAAAGCATGGTATGAAGTATAACCTGTTAGTGCTGGGGTGCTCTCAGGAGCCTTGAACCAGGTTTCTGTTACTGCACAAATATCGATATTCTCCATACTGAGGAGAGTCTCGAGTGCGTGCATCTTGAGGTTTAGACTTCTGGCGTTGAGCAGCATTACCCTTAGTTTTTTTTTTCTTTGTGTTGTCTATGGAGGTGGGTTTGTCTTTTGAGCCTTGCCTAAAAAAGGCACTATGGGGGAGGCAAGAGCCTTTGCCAGTATTCGAAAACCCAGGGGTGACAGGTGCAAGCCGTTCCTAGCAAAGCAACGTGGCTTGTCAAGCATGTCATCCCAGGCTGACAGACACTGGATCCCCTTTGAATGACACCAATACTTTAGCCAATTGTTAAAATTGATCATTTTATCTTTATACTGTGGCATCATTCTTGGTGAGGGCAAGATGCTATTCAAGGTCAGGGTCATACTGGCCTGGGCTACATGATCAGAGAGCTCCTCTATGTCTCTTTTCATGTAGTCCAGTTTTAAATAAAAAGGAATGAAGTATAGGACCTTGTATGGAAACTTAAGGGATTTGAGGTTAATAAAAAAGAAAAAAATAATATAGGGCCTAACATGGCACTTCAGAGTTAAGAAGGGAGCTATGTGAAAGGGTGTTATGGAAGTGGACCTGAAGTTTTCAGTTAGTGAGGCTGTTTGTCATCCACAGTTGGGTGTCTAGGGAGAAGTCAATGTTGCAAAGCTGAAAAGGGAGTAAAGGGTGGTCTATGGGATCAGAGACATTTTTCTAAATACTATACCTGAGCACAAGACTTTGTCTGTGTTATATACATAAAGTCCGTGGAATGACAAAGAGCATTGGTAGCACACTGAATCCATGTGTAAGTGCATGCTGGTATGTAAAGAAAAGTTTGTAATCTTTAACAGTCTAGAATTTCTTTATGCTAGCAAAGTTGTGACAGAGTGAAAGAAGGAATAATTATTGTAGATTTTCATTTTTAGGGAATAATACCAGTGAGAAAGAAAGGTTGAGGATGAATATCAAAGGGTGGCTAGTATAGGATAAGGATACTTTAAAAATGGATGAAGATGATTGGGAAAAGCTACATTATCAGTTTGAATTTTAAGGAGGTTTCATACAGAACATGTGGATACAGATGTGAAATAAAAGTTTGGATTAAGAAGGAGGTGAAGAGAAGAAAAGAGAAGATAGAATGGCTGGAGAGAATAAGGAGATGGGGTGGTCGTCCTGTGAAGAAAGTTTCTAAAAAGTTGTCAGAGTTCAACGGAGAAAGTGGCTTATTATATAAGTAAATCCATAAATGAACAATACACGAGTAATGAAGAAGTAGAAAGGATAGGATTGAATAGGTAAAACAGAGAAAGGAAGCAGGTGATGGAGCTTGCAAACTGGTTTAGTAAAAAGTTAGCAGAGTCCAAGGATGAAAGTGACTTACTACTGCCACTGAGTGAACTGTACTGTAATGAAGGTGAGTGCCCTTTTTAGAGCTTTAGAGTAAAGTATGTATGTTTCTGTGTTTTGCAGCAATTTAAACAAGGTATTCTTTTGTTGTTATTTGTGTTTTTTTTTCTATCTGTTTTGCATTGGGTGTGGAGGACCACTTCATTTGAGATTTTCCATTTTTGCCACAGTGAATCCCAACATTTCATAGGATTGTTTACTTTTCTTAGAAAGTCAAGAGCAATGGTTGCATTTAAGTTATTACTTTTTAGTGGGTAAATGAGGTCTTGGATTGGAGTAAATGTAAACAGAAGTTGTTGTGGGCTTTATCAGGTTATATAATGAGTACAGAAGGTCAGTCAAGCAAATAAAATCTTTCAATGGGTGAATTCTATTTCTGAAGAGAACATATCCTACAAAAATACTATAGTGAGGGATGTTTGTATTTTTGTAAATAACCATAGGGAGATATAGAGACAAATATTACTGAATAAAGAAAAACTAAGGTATTGTGATTTCAACTTAGAAACTGGGAAGACATTTGGCATATTGCTTAATATTACAGCACTAAACAAATTAGAATGGGAATGGCTTCTGAGATGACTGCATGGATTAAAAAATCTAGGTAAACAGTAGAACACAGGAGGCCATAATAAATAGAGTGTACTCATATAAAAATAGAGTGATCAGTAAAGTACCCTAGGAATCAGTTCTGAAGCCAGTTCTTTTTAAAACTTTATAAGTGATAGTGTAAGACCTTTAAAAGATGTTTGCTGTAGAATTCCATTAAAGGCATGCTTTTATTGCTTATGACACAAAATTATAGAATAACATTGATACACAAGAATGTATAAGGAATGCTGGTGGGATGGTGGAATGCATAAGATAAGGCTTCATCAATACAATCAATAAGTTATTATCCCTCTGATACTGTCAGCCACGATACAGGGTGGGGTACTGGGAGCAGTACTGGGGACCTCATCATCAGGCATGATAGGTAACAAAGGCAGTATGGGATAGTGCTTACCGGATGCTTTATTAAGAGGCACCAGAAGTGCTTACTATGTATAACCTTGAAGAAGAAGACAGGATAGTGACATGACTGAAACTACTAGGTATCCTACGATATAGTGGATAGGATGTTTAAGATAAAGACTTGCATGTTAACAAGAATATGCCATTTGCAATTACAATGTGGTTGGGTCAGGGAAGATACAAGGAGCCATTATTTTATAAAGAGGTGGATGGATGGAACAGACATCCTGAAGAAGTACTAGTGACTAAACCAACACAATATAATTCAAAAGTAAGTTAGACAGACATAAAATGTTTCTTAAGAGGGCTGGAGAAAAGTAACAGAACTGAAATAAGTTTTCAAGCAGGATCTATAACTTATCTCATAGCTGCTATGAGAGGACTAGGTGAACCAAGGGGCCCTTATCTTCCTTTAGATTCTACATTTCTATGTATCTGCTGTGGCAGCGCAATTTTCAATCAGACTTTGTTGATTTAGCAAAAGCATTGTTTTTAATTTTAAGAAAAATACTTTTGAAGAGTTAGTCAGTTTGTGTAATCATTTTAGTCTACTATCTCAGCCATAAAAAATTAGGTATGACATATACTCCTCATGGCCTTGGCTCTGGACTCCTTTTATTTTATTATTTGGGTCAAGGAAGTATTCATGCTGGATTGTTTGCTTATGTAGTATACATCTGCCGTTTTTAGCATTAGAGACATAGATTGTAAATTTTATCATTTTAAATTCTACATTTATGATGGTTTCTTTTGAGCTAATTGTCCTTTAGTCAGTTCGCCTGTTTTTCTTTACAGCATTTTTCACCTTACAAGGATTTTCAGTACTTCAAAATCATGCATTTCGTGAGACTCATGATTTTGGAATGCCTTGGTGATATGTTCATTTACATCCTAATTTTGCATGTGTTCTGTCTATTGGACACTTGAGTTGCACAATGCCTGTTGCTGTGTTTATGGATGATTTGTCCCTTGGGGTGGATCCTAAGCCATTTGTGCCATGATATACTTGTAAACAAAACTACATTACCTACTTCCAAGATGAAGTACATTTTGATAGTATCTAGAAGAGAGAACTTGCATGGGTTTGAAAAAATAACATTTGGGGAAGGGATTAAAAAAATGCATTTATTTTTCTTATGGTAACTCAAGACTGACAGATGCGAGCGTGAGTGCAAGCACACACACACACACACACACACACACACACACACACACACACACACACACACACACACACACACACACACACACACACACACACACACACACACACATATTCTTAGCCATAACATCAGGTCTCTAAAAAGGTCTTTCTACCTTCACAAAATGGGCTTTGAATTATAGAGGACACCCGCTTTTTTAAATAACCAGCAGGTGCTACTGCATCATGCTTTTGTTAATTTAGTATGAATACAGAACAGCAAAATATAATAACGTCTGAACAGCTGTATGTATAATGAGTTACTCAGTTTTGAAAGTGTGTGGTTTTATTTTAGATCCTGTTTACACTCAACGATATGATTAACATGATAAAATAATCAAGCAGGTAACATAACGTGAATAAAGAGGAAATTACTTCACAAAAGAAAAACACTGTTTGCATTGCACTACAGCTCTTATATCATGCCTTGCCTTTTATCTTGCTTTTGGAACATGATTCCTCACTTTTTTAATTCTTTTGAGGCTAGCTAACAAGGTCTGTTTGAAAAGAATACACAATGAGAAGTTCAAGAAAGTGACAGCAAGAATGAATTAAGGAAGGATAATTAGAACTGTTTCTTTACAGACAGGATAGTGGAAATATGTTGTAACGTGCCAGAAAAGTGATGATTTCAGTTCATTTTGTTTACCTTTCTACATAGACAGAAATAACATTATAATGGATTCTCAGGGTATGAATAGTACTACCATTATGAACCTGTTGTATTTATGACATTGTGGGATACCCGTGTGCTTTTTCTATTGATAAATTATCTGACTAGCTACAACTTGACTCCAGTTTGGTCGGAATCAGTTAATAAGGAAATCAATGAATCGTAGGGGAAGTAAAGTGCTTTTGTGTCATGCAAGATGCTTACAATTAGTTAGAAAACACTGCTGAAATTTTGATTAATTTAAAAAATGTTTATTATGTTGTCACTGACCATATTTGCAGTATAATAGAGAGAAAGTTAATGTTGTTAGCAACTAATGATATTTCTCCTGTAGATGTTAGTTTGAGTCCCTCAGTTTCTACTTGCATGTTGTATGACTCTGAGCTCCATTGAAAAGGGGTATCTATAATTAGTAAGGCTACATGGGTAGCAATGAATAAAAACATTCTAGATTTTTCTTAATTTTGCTAAAGGCTGCTAATACTAATGTTCTGGATTTGTATAATTTAGCTGATATACTAGTTACACAGATCACAGCTGAGAAAAAAAAATGCACGTGGAAAATGCGTCCTGTTAGAGCTGAAAGTTCCATCTAAATGTTTTGTTTAATACAACACTGGAAAAAACTGAGGTATAGTAATGTCAGGGAGTCAGTGATGGGGCAAAACTTGTTGCTGAAAAAACAGCATTCTGTTTCAGTCTGATATGAGACTACAAAATAAGTATTTTTGATGATCTCATATAGACCCTGTATGTGAAGCTTTTTTATAATTAATTGTAATATTTGATTTTCACATTAATTTGTCCAGTAACAGTTTAGTGGCCATGATTCTAAAAGAGTTGGAATAGAAAAATTGAGGTCTTCCAAGATGAAGGGCTGTTGCCCTAAGCATCCACCAGCATCACACCACCACATTTTAATATAAGATTTGTGGGTGGAGAATCCATGGATACTGTGAAAAATCCATGGATGCTTATCCTAGGAGCTCTGTAAACCACCTCTATTTAATGAGATTCCCAGACATGCAATGCAAAAAAATGTCTCTTTGGCTATGTGAAATGTAAACTGACATCTTGCAGAGGAAATCCATTAGGTGCTGTTTATGACAGCAAGTCTCAGGAATGGGGTGTGTTGCACTGGTCTGTGACAGAGGACAACCTCTAAGAGGTATGCATATTGCAGATAGAGGAACAAGGGCTCATCTATATAGATATATATATATATATATATATATATATATATATATATATATATATATATACACATACACACACACATATACATATATATACATACATATTTTCCTTGTTGAGTGGTGAAGCAATTGTGCAGAGGCCACCTTTAGCAAAGGCATGGGGATAACAGTTCCAGCTACTGATGCCCATAGTGTGACACATACCTGCAAAAGGGCACTTTTGAATGCTGAGTACTCCTGTCTCACAGTGTAGGACATTGGTCATTGCTTAACAGGATACTGGGGGAAGGGAAATGGATCCTTGGATGCTCACTGCATCTATTGCCCACATAGTGATCTTGGATTTTTGTAGGTGTGAGTAACTTGAGTGGTAGGGTTACAATACTGTTTTATGACTACAACTTTATGGGGGTCTGGATCTATAATGGGTAGTACAGGTAGCAAGTATTTGTAAATGGCATTGTCCAGCTTATTGTAGTAACAGGGCTGGGAATGACGTATCTCAACCAAAAAATGTTAAATAAAAGTGCCCACTATGGCAGCTAAGCTCTGTGTGAGTGTTAGATCTACATGGGAAAAAATGGTAAATGTACATCACAAAATGCAAACACAGAATTATTGACTGTAATGCTAGGATATCACAGAGGGGCAATGCAAGCTAAAGGGGTGTGAGATTGAAACACATTAAAGTCATCTGTAGATTGTGTTTCTGCCAGTCTGTCCAGTCTGTCTGATGGGTATCGAGTCACTTGTTGGATCCAATATGGTGTTTCCTAGTCATACTTGCCTCAAGTTACTTCAAGATCCACCCGATAATCCTTCTATACATTAACTGTCCTCAGATCTTGTTTGCCACTTTCAGCATTTAACTAGGTCATCATCACTTGCAACTAAGTGCTCCTTTTGATATATATATTTTTCTTATTGTACAACCTTTCTTCCTTTAAGAATTTTCTATTTATTTATTATTTCTATTATTTATTTACATTTATTTACCAGGAAAGTCTAAATGGGCCAGAAAAAACCCTTTCCAGCAAGTTCCCAAGGGGAAATGCTCCATCTAGTTAACATACATTTGCAACAGAAACAGTCAGACTACATAATAATGAATTAAACTATTTTAGTAACAGAGATCAGAGCAAAATATTGAGTACAACACTAGAAAATGAAGAACATAAAGCATAGCACATTTACAATTTCAAGTATTAAATTCAAAACAGTCAATTGAAGGGAAACATATTTACATATATGGAGAGAGGTATAGTAAAATGATGTTATTTACTATCCAATAATAAACATAGAATACATTTTATAGTAATACATATTTAGGACCTCTCTGAGCTGTATATCCCTTAATATACACTTCTCTTCCTCATTTCTAACTAATTGCAGCTAATTTCCTCAGCTCCTTCATCATGCTTATGAAAGAGGCATAAAGTTTCTCTCCTTTCAGTTATAAACAAAATAAAACAAAAAAAACTTTCAGTCTCTGCAGTGTAGATATTCTTCTGGTAGCCAACTGTTTTATTTATTACTTATAGCTGCCTACTATTTAGTGTGCCACTGTTTAGTTTCAATAGTATTGGAAGTTATAGAGAAAGTCAAGAAGAGCTTCAGGAAGTGTGCCAAATGCAGCCACAAGATTCTGCCATTGCACCCCAACATACCCATGACCTCTGTGTGGTGTTCCTGGGACTGGAGCATCTCACCAGATTGCCCTATTTGTAAGGCCTTTGGCACTGATCTTTGGCAGACAGAGGAATATGTTAATTTTAAAAGGGCTTCTTCCCCCAGTTCTTTCTCCAACAAACCTGAAAAAAAAGAAAAACAAAAGGAAAAGAACAAAGGGCAGGGATTCTATCTCTAGAAAAAGGAAATTTGATGATGCTGGTTTATCCAGAGCCCCAAAAGCACTGAGACCAAAGCCAGTCAGTCACCTCTAGCACCCATTATTGTGACAGACTTTTCTCCTTTGGCTTCACCTCTGTCAGAGCCAATAATTATTCTAGACCAACTACGACCAGGCACTCATCAGAAAGGGAGTTGTTCCACTGTATCTTAAGACCACTCTCCACCTATTCCTTCCAGTTTGTCATGTCCTTCAGGACCATTGATTTGGATCATATGATTAGGCCTTTCTGAAGGCACAGATTGAAATGGATGTCATCCCATCCACTTTAGTCTCAAGGGCAGGTCAGGTTGACCCTTCATCACCCATACTTTATCCTTTCTTTGACCATGTTTCAGCACCACTGGTTTCAGAGCTAAGACATCAGCCAGAGCCTGTGTGTCCAGCAATGGCCAGTACTCTTACCTTGGGGCCAAAACTTTTGCATCCAATTCGCTAGAAGCAGAGACCTACAATATCGAGTGATTTTAGGACCAACTCCTCGATGTCCATTCTTCAGTACTTTCTTTTGCTCCAACTCACTTGGTGCTATTTTTGGTGTCAGAGAGTTTGGCTTTTGGTGCTTTACCACCAATTTCTTCTTCAAAGCCCCCTGTCATTGTTATTGGCGTTTCCTTCCTTGGCAACACTTAAGTCCAGTTCAGATGGATGCATCTCTGAGTCACGGCTCATTAACGTCAACAGATCTGGGGTCATCATTCACTGTAAAAGGGTAATACTTGTCACTCATCCAAGGGCACTTGTACAGCCCCCAAGAATGTAGGCTTCAACCCCAAACATCCAACAATCAGTGTCTTAGCTTATTCATCAGACACCTCAGGGTCGGAGCATATATCCCTAACAAAACTGTACAGGTTTAATCAAAGTCCTGTGGAGATTCAGTGTCTACTTTCCTGATATTCCCAGAAAGAGGATGTGCAAGAAGAAGCTCATAGACACATCTGTGGAGTTGTTAACGTCTGACACTGACATGGATGAGTGGGAGGGTTCTTCTCAATCCTCTCCGGAAGATACCACATTTGGCAAATTCCTTGAATTGATGAAACAGAGGATATCTTGGCCAACTGCCCCCCCCCCCCCCCCAGTCAAGGAGAAACTTTTTGAGGCTTATTGTTTTGTATCCTCTACCCTTCTGCTGATTGACTTATAGTTTTGGCCACCAGGAGGGCATGGCAGGATCCAGATTCTTTGAAAGCCATGCCAAGGAAACCTGATAAAATTCTTTCTCCCTTAAGGATGGTCTTCATTGATTGAACAGACTATGTGATCATATCAGCACCAAGCAAGAGTTATCAGTGATGCATCTGCTGTCCATCCATCTCACAAGGAGTCCAGAGCAACACCTTGTGTACATTTGCATTGAGGGCACAGAACTATGCTACCCACACCTAAGTTAAGAAAATGGACACTACAGCGGGCACCATGCTAAACATTATTAACCTCTTCATGCAACTGCTACATAATGCAGCCATTGGAGCAGCTAGGGTAGTGGACACAGGCATGAAAATCAGACATCATGTCTGGCTTCATCTTTGTGACTTTGCAGACAGTTCTAAGGTGTAATTCACTATCAACCCCAATGATGGATCTACAGTGAAAGACAAGTTATTAAGGTGTGAGCTGGAAGGTAACACACTATCAGCCGCAGCTGTCAAGTCTGAGACCATTAGTGATCTTATAACAGGAATCAGAAAGGGTTGATATCATTATAGTTCTAGAAACTCAAGCGGAAACCATTTTGACTCCATGTCAGACAGGGGTGGCCATGCCAGAGGTGATTCCTTTAAAAGATGCCAACCCAGAGGTCAAGGGGGGGGATTTTGGGGGCCCTTTTTGGGTAAGCACTACCAGTATCCCTGAAGACATGCCCAACTCTTCACCTCTGGAGGCAGTTAGTTGCTGTTTATCTCTCCACTTGGCTAAATGGATGGCTATCACCCAGGATGTTTGGGTAATACAGATAATATTCAGTGGCTATACCCCCCCCCCACACCACCTGTCTCAGGTACTCCTAGACATTCCACCCAACCAAAGAGAAGTACTTATTCTCTTAGAAAAGAAACAACCATCAAAGAGGTCCTCCTAGACCAGAGAGGGTACAGAGTTTTTGAAGATTATTTCTAGTTCCAAAGAAAAACAAGGAACTTGGGCCAGTGCTGGATCTTAGCAGTTTAAAATTCTATGTCAAAAATAACCCTTTTGGAATGGTCACAGTGCAAGTAATTTTGCCTTGTCGGAAAGCAAAGTATTAGAATTGCTCAATAGACCTCCTGGATGCCTACCTCCATATCAAGATAGCCAAGGCTTCCTGGTGGTGTTTACAGCTCTGGCTAGGACACAGTCATTCTCAGTTCAAAACTGTGCCCTTCACTTTTATCAATGTCCCTGACTGTTCACAGAGTATATGACAATAATCACAGCCCACCTGAGACTCAGAGGGATCCATGCGTTCCCATACTTTAATGATTCACTCCTCACTGCTGTTTCTGTCCCCATACAACACTAAGTGCAGCAGCTACTTTGCACTGATCCCTCCTGAAGGACAGTCCCTGAAAGATGGTGTAGATGGACAGTGGCCTTTTGGACTTCTGGACACCTTTCCTCCCTTTCTTTAATCTCAAGATTTTTACAAAAAGCAAAGCATGCAAGGCCATTGTGATCCTCATTGCTCTGTTTTTCCCAAGGCAAATCTGATTTCCCTTGCTCAGGCTTCATGGTGTCCATGACCTCTAGAATCTCCCCTAGATCTTTTATCGGATTCTCTAGGCAGCAACTCCCAGCCTTACAGAACCTGAAATTACCCACATGATTTATCTGGTTACTTGATGGCCAAAGACTCTAAATTATCTGATAGTGCAGTCCATATTTTCGAAGCGTCTCAGAAAGAATCCACTCCTCAAGTGTATGAAAGCAAATGGAAGCACTTCTCTTTATTGGCAGTGAACCAGAATATTGATCCCTTTTCTGCTTCTGTTCCAGTGGTCCTTCACTTCCTAGCTAATTTATTTGATGCTGGTTCCAATCAGGATGCAATCAAAGTACAATTAGCTTCCATTGCCAACTTCCATAATAGTTTTGATAGACTTTCTCTTGCCTCTCAAAAATAATGCAAGGCCTTTTAGAAAGAAAGCTTTCTTCTACAGCTTCCAATAAATGACCTGGTTCTACTCTTCAACTTGAAATTTGTCTTAGAAATACTGACAAAGGCCCCCTTTAAATGAAATTCTTCTGTATAGCTAAAGGTACACTCTTGGAAAACTCTCTCCTTAATGATGGTTACTTCGGCAAGAATTTCAGAACTGCAAGCCTTATCTTCCAACCTTCCATACTTGGTCTTTCTTAAAAGAGAGAGTATCGTTCTGAACTAATCCTTTCTTTATTCACAAGACTGGCCAGTCTAAATTGATGAAAACATTTACTGATTTCCTTTCCTTATCATTATAACAAGGCAGAGAACATCCTACAAACCTACAAATCAAGATTCTGAGAACTGGTTCATTTTGTGAATATTTACAGACTTTGTGAACACAGAGGTAAATCGATGTTTGACCTAGATAAGAAATCATTCCCCAAATTACTGCAATTCTTAACAAATATCATTAATAATGCAATGAAAAATAAGTCATATTTGTCACAAATTTATACAATTCTTAAGTTAGATTTCACATATTTAGACAATTCCTCTTGGAACTACTCCTCAAAAATTAATGATGAAGACTTCTCTGAAGAATACAAGAAAGTAATATTAAAATCTACAAATAAAACTACATCTTCATTATACGGGACAATTTTCACTTGGAAATTTTTACACAGAGCTTTTGTCACTCCTAACAAAATTACAATTATATATAAATCAAATGGAATTAAATGCTGGAGATATGATTCTGAAATAATAGCTGATTAGACGCACATGGTATATAAATTTGAAGTCATCTCCCCTTTTTGGAAAGAAATGAATAACTTTATTCAAGCTCTATGGTCAGATAAGTGTAATATTTATAAATATTTAGTTTTATTTAATGCTCTGATTCCTGAGATAATTCCAAAAAGGCAAGTACCTTTTCTGTGGTCTATTCTTGCTGTAGCCAGAAAAGTAATTATTAAAAATTGGAAAAGTAAAGTTACCCTATAGTGTTGAATTTATTAGCATGGCAAAAAATTGTTTGCAGTAGTGAATTGCATACTATAAATAATGAGAACTTCTAATATTTCAGAGTCATATCAATTTTGGCTTAAACTTAAAGACTTGCTTGAAAAATGTTAATTGTTGTTGATGTATAACTTTGATGTATTGATCAGCTGTGGACCTATGTATATAGTTATTTGTTTTATAATTGATTTGTTTATTTATTATTCTAAATCCAAATAAAAAATGCAAAAGTAAATAATTTAGAATTTGATCCCTGGGGTATTTGATATGGATGGACAGTTAAATCATGAGTTACAACCATACCCTACTCCATATTACTGTGTCATTTTCAGCTATTCATACAATTTGCCATATACAGAGGAGATCTTACTATGGAGCATGACACACTATACAGACCTGGTCTTCCAGTTCAGAAGTTTCCCAGAGTGGGCTGCAGCTATTCCACTGATTCTTTCATAATCTTTATTAAAATATGGGCTTATCCATAAAAGGTTTGTGTGCATCCTCATTTGCATATATACTATATGGAAGTGATCGTAAACTGAGGGTAGCACTTTGCCTCAAGCAGAGATTGTTTTGGAATCTATCCCACCGTTTTCGGCTTTGGTAATTTTCTGATGGTTTGTTTGCCTTTTCAGCAGAAGTAAAACTGTGTTTGATCCCTGCCTAATTGACAGCTTAGATGAACTTTTGCTTAGCATATAATGGTTTGATGCACAAAACTAGATCCCCTTTAAATAACTCTTAATTGTGTTATTATCCTTAATTGGTCTGCTGTTGACATTATGCCAACAGAAGTGCACTCACGTGCTAAATTATTTTTAAGTTAATATACTTTTGCTTCTCTACAGGATGTAACTACATTCCAAAACAAGCACAAAAGGACAATGTTGCATGCAGGTTCAGTTTTAATACAAAGCAGGCAAAAATGGTTACATCTTATTTTGCATCTTGATATTTTTACTTGCTTAGCAGGTAATGTAGTATATACAGTCACTTGTCAGTGTGTCCTGTTTGACATTGGTAAAACTATTTGCCCATTGAAAGTCAGATTTTATTAAGCATAAGGAATTTTTTAGAATAGTAATTAAAGAGTGGAGTAGCACAGCATTTTAATATGGTACATTCTGATGTTACGGGTTAATTCAATTGTTTTGTCTTAAAGAAATTTTAGATAAATAGCAGATGTTTCTATGAACATCACTTACTGGCAAAGTTAGCAGCACACTTTATTCTATAATTTGGAGGCAGTAAAATTTTGAATTACTTAAGTATTATTGTCCCTTTAAATGTTATTTTGCTAATTTAATATTTGGTAACCAGGTAAATGGACTGGTCTATAAACCCTTCTTAGCCATAACCTGGGCCACAAAGGCAATGGTAAATACAATTTATCTATTTATTTAATTATTTCTCTTTGTTGAATTGGAAAGTTTGACTGGGTGAAGCCCATTTTCAGTGGAGGCCTAGGGAGAAAAGCTCCAGCAGTTAAATTTAAGATACTGATGACAAACAAATGTTTTTAAAAAGATACACATTACATGGATAGTTGTTAAGACATCTTGATACAAACAGATAATTTTTCTGTAGTAACACTATAGAAAGGTAAAACATATATTACTTCGGTGATGACAATATGTATGATGTTAAATTCCAAGTATAAAATAATTTGCATGCAAACAGTACATGTGCAATATAGAGACATAGTTAAGGAGGATTATAGTATAGATGCTAGGAATAAATACAATTGATATAAGGACTGTGAAACATTGGTTGGTAGGTAGATAACAGTTAAAACAAAAGAGGGAGGGAGGCATTGTATAGCTGATGAGTAAAGCATAATGACTGGTAAGAATATTATGGTACATACTGACAAAGAACCTGCTTTTATAAGACGGGCTATAAAAAGTGGTGGAGAGTTTTTGTAGGAAATGGATAAATTGGGAAGGTCAGAAAAAAATGAAATGTGAAGTGAGTATTGAGATAGGAAGGTAATTGAGGATTAATGGCAGAGATGTTTGTTGTATAGAAGGAGGTAAAAGTTATAAAGGGATAGTGGGCATGAGCTGACAAAGGAAATGGAGTTTCCCATGTGAGGAGCTCTGTGCATGAATCCAATGTGACAGACAACTTAGTATAGCCCGTTAACAGATGTGTTTTTCAAGGAAACCATAGTACCTTGAGAAAATCCATTCAGACACAGAACGAACATTTAATCATCTCTCAGTCAGTGAACGGAAGTTAGCATTGACCTTCAGACCCCCAATCTATAAGGCCTTGTGCTTACCTCTGAACTATAGTGCTGCCTATGTTAGTTACCTGGCTAAGATATTTCTCTGCATTTTATGGCTTTAGGTACATTTTCATCCTGAGAAGAATTCTTGAAGTTTAAGGTGCTTAGTGCCTTTTGGTCTGCTTTGAATTAAAAAAGGTCCTGAATGGAATTTTTGTGCCTTTTTTGTTTGGTTGTTTGTTGCCAGACTCTGGTTTTATAGGTTTGTGTTACTACTGTATTTTCATATTTTTTAAATTCACCCCACAATTATTGTAGAGACTATATAATATTTTAGCAATGCTTTTGTACTTTTCACAGGCTTGTTTGTCCTGAGCTGTCTGTGACTTATGAGTTGGTTAAAATTATTGTTAAGTATATAAAAGTGTGAAAATTAAGTGAAATCAGTTTGTTAGCAAAACACACACAAAGGTGTCAAGGGAGGGACTAGTACTGCTCAGAATGTGTTTAATAAAGGGAAGAGCCACTGCACAAACTGCAATATTGATTTTAATATCAGGGTTAATAGTTTCCAAGACCTAGAGACAGAATGCATTTTGTCAAGAGGGATATGAAGATATCCCTCAGTTGTTATCCTTATGGTGGTGAAGTCCAAGCTCAAGTCCTAGGTGCTTAAAGATGTGTGTACTCGGTTTATGAGAAGAAACTGAGCCAACCAAGGGAGAGTTTAAAGTTGATAGTAATCTCTTCCATTTTTTCAGATTTCTTTAGAAGAGTTGGCAGTTTGGGATATTGGTCCATTAAAGCATCCTGTTCTTTAAAGACAGCTTGATAGGTGAGACAATGAGCACTGTATAAATTCTGGTAACAGTGGGGACATCTTTGAAGGCTGTTGTTTCATCAAATAACAGATCAGTTATCTTATGGGTTCAAAATCTGAAATGGCAAAAGACATAAGAAATGCTGCCTAAAGTGAAGTGACAGAGAGGAAGTAGCCCTAGGATCTCCCTCAAAATACCTGATTTCCAAGACCTTGAAAATAAATTTAGTTTTTATGTCCATGGTTTGTTTAATTTTGGTCCTTGGTTGATATAGTAGGGAATATGTAAATATGAGGTATGAAACAGTTGCTGCTATTGCAAAAGCAAAATTCAGTCTTGCTAAAAGGTCATCTATATGTCTCCCTTTCCAATTTCAGTCTGGGCTGTCCTTCAAAGCTCCGTCGGGATCCGCCATAACAGAATCTCAGAGAAGATTTGGTTCAGGGAAATGCTGACTATGTTCAGGCAAAATGTGCTGTGCCTGAGGGGCTGCTCACTTTAAAAATGTGAGATTCCTGCAAAAAATAAGTGTCTAACTTTCAGGATTGATTAAATGAGATGACTTCCCACCCAAGGTCCAAGACTAACTAGATGTAGTTGGAGAGGAGTATTGGGAAGCCATCTAGATTCAGGATTAGGTAAAATGCTTTCCAATTATAAAAATCTTGTCACTCCTTGAGTATGTTTACTAGAAAAAGAAAAGAAAGAGTATCTTAACAGGGTGAGGTAGTCAATCTATGCTATTAGATGGCAAAATATTTTGGCAGTCTTTTCCTCAGGAAATGAACAGGTGGCTCTTGCTTTTTTTTTCTTTTTCCAATAAGCAGAAAATGTGATTCCAGTCCCCCAACACCTAATAGGCTATACATCTCAGGAGGTCCTGAACATCCCCAATCAATAACTTGTAGAAGATATAAACTGGTAAGTGCCGAAGGCTACCCCCAATAACACTTCAGCCATTGTCCACCTGCCAAGTGGGTCTGTAGGTGAGGTTTAAATCTCCATTAGTGAGTTTCTGTGAAATATAATGCCTATCCCATTCCCCCTCCCAAATAAAAAGAAAAACAAAACATTGAGTAACCCATAAAGGAAGGTTACAGCACACTTCTGGATTTAAATGGGTCTCATGGTGGCACAGGATCAACAGACCTAGGTGACCAATAAACACTCAAATTTTATATTACTTTAGGTAAGCAAATGTTCTATTAATATTTTGAGAAACCAATATCATACCAAACTGAGTAACATACAGTTGTCCTATGAAAATAACATTTAATAAAATCTAATAATCAGTGCATTATTGTCATGGGTATAGTGTGATCTCTTCCTAGGTAACTTAAAGGCAAAAATGTTAAGTAAGCCTGGATATGAACAGAAAAACAGAAACAAAATGTCAAACTGGTAAATGACATACATTCCAGCATTTCCTACACAATGGGTGGCATTACAATAGCCCTATATTAATCCACAATATCAATTTAGGGTACATTTCTCCTTAATAACAGGTGAGCAGTGTAATATAAGGTCTGCTAATTAATTGCAGGGCACATTTAGACAGGTAACAGCCACGGTTCTGTAGAGTAAAAGTGACAGAAAATGACAGCAGGGAAATGACATGAAAATGACAGTTTGCTCTTCTAAACTGGAAGTGAATTATAGATAAAAGACCATGGATGGGTTACCTTTCAGGAGAGGCCAAAGCAATACTAGATCCCACAAGGCAACCCACTAGAGAAATAATTAACAAACTAAGTAACTTAACTAAAATATAACTTGCTGGTGAGCAAAGCTGGGAAACCAATAAAGTCATCTTAATTGGCCAAGCAAGGGAACCATCTAGCACCTCTGACTCCCAGATGCATTAGTAGATGAGTGAGCCTCTGTCTCCCGACGCTGCATGATCTCCATTTGGGCAACAAGTTTACATGAAACAGTCATTTCGCCAGCCCAGGTCCAACGTAGAGGCAATACAGGTTGAGTCGGTTGTTATCTTCATAATGAGGTCTCAAATGTCCAACCACAGCAAGGATAACTGTACAAAGTGTCATGTGATACTTGGGTAGCAGCACAAAAAACGGTTTAAAAATGGGTCTGCAGTAGTCTTGGTGGAACAGCTAAATTTCTGCTTCTGTTGATGACTATAGTGACCGGAATGACTACTTAGGCCCAGTCTCCAAGTAAACTACTTTACTTTACTCTCTCCTCTTGCTAAATTAAAAAGTATGAAAAAATCAACCTCTCCATAACTCAATGTCCCCAGCTCTTCCTAAGTTACAGCATGAACCTGTTCATTTATGTTTGAGGGCAATGGGGAATGTGGTGTTCAACAGCAGTGGTGTATCTCTGGACTTTTTTGCAACCATGCTGACCTTTGGGTTCAATAAACTCACATCTTCCCATATATCCAGGCTGGATCATGATTAAATGGGCCATTGGGCAGGGTAATGGATCAGTGCTCCCACTCCCCGCAGCCATTCCAGGGCCCCATTAATTGGTTAGCTCTTCCCATTTACCATAAACACTGTTTAAACCTGTCAGTGTGCATACAATTTTCTTCTTTAATACTCCAATAATTACAGATATTTGGATTTAATTTAAAATTTTATTTCAAATGTTATAGCATAAACACTGAGCTATTTGCTAAACAAAACAGTGCAGTCTCACAATGAAAACATACATAAGCATGCAACAGTAAACTTCTCTTCCCTTGTAATTCACATTAATTGAAAAGGCATTGAAACCACATTCACTGAAACTGAACCTGGGCAGTGCGGACTGAGTGTACCTTTGGTCAGTTTTCAAACTATGAGCCCCCTACACACATTTTTAGAACCATACATAAATGCATGTATTCTTTGATTCACCTTCCTGATTGTATCAAATTATATTTCTTGTTTAATGCAGCAATAGTTATTAGAGTGTGTTTTAAATTTTTAGTTTTTAACATTTTTTCCAGTAAGCAGTGAAACAAAATGTATAAACCAATAATGACAAAACTATCCATTTCAGAACATTTTAACTATAAAGGCCTTTCAATCTGCTGTCATTATAATCCACAAACATTAGTGAATTTGTACAATCTCTGAGGAAGTAAAAGTCCTCTGAATAATTTCACTTTAAAGAGAACATATACTAAAGAAGAGGCTGCTTCTGGCAAACAATGTTGCATTTCAGTGCTTACAGTGCCTGCTGCTCTTGAAGAATAAATTGATTGTGTTATATTAAAAGATGGTGTGCTGGTGATATGCAATAATGAATGATTTGATGAATAACAACAACAGATTCATAGTTACTAGGCATCTCATCCAAATGATGAGACATTTAGGAGTGCAGCACTCCCTTGATGCTGTACTGCAGTGTTAGCAATCAATCTACTTGGGGTGGGAATAGAAACCACAGCCTTCTGCACCAAACAAGTGTACTATCTGTTACGCTAACGCTACTGACACTGACAATGAACCATAAAACTCTGAAACTCTGTGGCTGAGACTGGCAGACTGTAATCCTTGGCAATTTACAAAAAATATATACATACACATAGGGGGTAATTTGCTAGGCTTAAAAAATTGTCCATGAGGGCAGTTAGCCTAGTAATAATCTATGAATATATGAATCTACATATATTAATTAAATTAAAGGACATCTGCCAGCTGGTGTGGAGGTTTAAGGCACTTGGCTATTAATAATTAAGATTCAAGGTTTGACTCTGAGCTAAGTCACTTAACTAGACAATGCCTCCAACTGAGACATTTCACACACACACACACACACACACACACACACACACACACACACACACACACACACACACACACACACACACACACACACACACACTCCCACCCGCCTACATAGTGACCTGTTACTCTAAATAAATGGAGCGTACTTGCTATTACATAAATCTTCATTTCTCTGCCAGTCTTGAAAGGTGCTGCTTTATTTCTCTACTTGTAAATATGCAGCAGCTATTGCTGAAATCTCCCATGTGTTTGTCCAGACATTATGCAAGGTTCCTGAAGATGACATTAGGATGTTGGTTTCTGGGGCTATTTTGGGTTTACAGATTACAGATTACAGAAGGCCCCAGCAAACAACAGGCCCTAGGCAACTGCCTAGGTCACTAAGTGCTGGATCTGGTTCTGCTAATATCTGGCTGACACATGTTCAGGTGCACCCTCCAGTGTGTGGTTCACCCTCTCTCTCCAGAGGGTTAATCTTAGGACTGAGTGGTCTTGGGCTTTGTGGTCAGGGTTGGGAGGATTATCTTTCATGCCATGGCTGCTGCCCTGTTGGATATGGCCTAATTCCCCTAGAGCATGCAAGCACACACACACACACACACACACACACACACACACACACACACACACACACACACACACACACACACACACACACACACACACACACACACAAGAAAACAGTGAGGCTCATACTCCTGCATACTTCCATCTAGTTTATGTGTAGCCATTTTTTCAGTAGGACAGAAACTGAGACCTTCCACCACATTATCTCTCCCCAAAAGCACCACATTACGTGTTCTTGTGACATTCATTCTCTTCACTTCTATGCCTGACTAAACCTCTAGTGTCTGAGTCAGTAACTGATCCCAGGTCACAATGGTTTATGTGAATACCTTAGCCTTGCACAACCAAACTGCACACATGCTCTTGTACTTGCTGTGATGCTCATCACTGCTACCAGTACGTGATGGTCACCAATATATGTCATCCCTACCCTAGGCCAGTAATCAAGGAGTCTGAATCCTCACCACTGACACTGGAGAGGGACGTTCACTTAGAATACAAATGGATACACTCAGTATTTCCAGATGTAGACCTCTCTGCATCAAGTACAATTAAGAGTGCACAGGCAGCACACTCAGCCCGGTGTGTGGATGTCTATTTATCTGTCTCCCTCCATGTCCCCAATAAAACTCCCCACTGGTACAGCTGTAGGGTTAGGTCCTCAGCCGAGTGTCCAAGCGAAGTCCTCCAGCACCTTCTCTGTAAATCCAGTGCTTTGTGTTCCTGCCCCAAAGTAGCTAACACACACACACACACACACACACACACACACACACACACACACACACACACACACACACACGCACACACACACACACACACACACACACACACACACACACACACACACACACACACACTCTTTAAGATTTAATTTTCACACACACACACACACACACACACACACACACACACACACACACACACACACACACACACACACACACACACACACACACACACACACACACACACACACACCTGGGAAAGGCTGGCACAGATTACCTGCTCTACCAACTTTGCCCAGACTATAAGATAGTTATCATTCCCACTAGTCAGTTACTATAAACAGCAAAATAATGGGTTAGTTCCCATACTAAAGGGGTGGGAAAGCCACAAAACTATGGGCTAGGCTTATGAACCTATGAACCTATGAACCTATAAGGCTCTTAAAAGGGTATCCAATTATACTGTGTAATATTAATACTCATACAAATGGTAGTAGTTCACCAAGATGGCTAGGCTTCTGGAGTGGCCCACACAGTGTCACCAAATATGAGTACTCTCAAAGGTTAGATACTTTCTACAAGGACTAGCCACAATAAAAGTTTTAAATATATTTAATAATAAATAATAAGAGTACATGAAAATACTGAATATATATTCACAGTAGACCACAGAGTTCAGATCACAGGAAATATTGAAAAGAACATTGATGGACAGACTCAGACAATCTAAACTAAGCTTCACTATATTCCTGACTGAATCTAAGATGATTCTTGAATTAATGTTTCCTAGTTAAGTTACATACTACCACAAGGCAAGATGCTGTGGGTCAGGATCTTTCTAGTCAGGCTTCCCAAACAGAATCATCAATACTCTGAGATTTCTCTTTGGAATTTCTAAAATATAATTTCCAGGAGGGCTGGCAGATTGACCTCATCTGGTCACCTGACTAGGTTCTCACAGTGTTCCCCTTTGAAGCTGAGACAGGAATTGGGCACAGATGACTACAATATGCATCCAAATGCTTATGGCAGTGCCTGGGGCCTCCCTTCTTTTCTAATCTAATGGACAAAGGCTCTTCCCCAGACCCAGCATCTCTGGTCCTATTCAGCACTATGGGGTGCCTTTTAATGATTTAATTGCTCATTTACATTCCTCTTATTTTTCTTAAAGTTAACCTCTGCTGTACCAGTACCCTCTATTAAAACATATACATTTAATTCAGCTACAATAATACATGCACGTTTCTCTTCATTTCAGCAGGGTGCACTGCTGATACATTTCAACACAAGCATAGCTCAGAGATACATTTTCAGCACAAGCATCTGTAGAAAATCAGTTTGATATACAAAATGACATACAGTTCTAATACATTTGTAACACAAGCATCTTGTATAAATCAGTTTGATATTCAAAGGACATATCATTCTTTACAAAGCTCCAGCTGGCTATGCTGGCACTTGCCCATATCATCACACTTCCTGTAAGAATTTTCTGTTTATCTTTGTACAGTAAAAAGTGTTTGTATGGGGTGTGAAGAGTAGAGATGACATATAGGTGAAAAGTTAAATTAAACAAGAATGTGGGGTTAAGGTCTGAATGCAAACCATTCTCTTATATGCCTAGGGTTTTAAGAGATTATTTTTTCAATTAATAACAACTAGTGCTTTTGTTTTTTAAAGAATATCCTGTGCAATCCACACATTTTTATTGCACTCTTTGTCCCCATTGCTGATCAACATGTACATTAATTTAACATCTTGTATGCTAAAGAGACATGACCTCTACTTGTAGCCAATGCACTATGTGCTTGGTGGACGGAAATGTCATGTAATTAAAGGGAGTGAAATACTGCAGTTAGACAGGGCCTGTGTTATTTGAACTGTATTAAACAGGAGAACAAATGAGCTAATTGTGAGACAACAGAGTTGTCAGCAACAATCGCTATCCCTTACAGTTGTCCACGCAACAATTCTCAACTAGTCATTTGCTTCACTACCCTCTGGGCTTCCCTGTCAAACAGCATCACCACTTAGAATATCAAATCCTTCAAGACAGTATGCATAGTCTTACCTTTCAATTTCTTTCCGGCTTTTGACCTTTCAATGACAAAGTGAAAGGAAGAGCATATTATTGTATACAGAGGCAAACAAGCATTTAACCTTTACATCATGTGACTTTACTATGAAACATTATTAATCAAGGTGGAAATATATTTTTATTTACATATCACCTATATATTTTAATCTACATTATGTTCTTTCAGATGGTAGATTTAGGCCATTTATATAAAATGCATCACTGTTTTTACCAGTCAGCATCATTTATATTCATCTCTCACTGCACTAAGATGAAAAGCACATATGGCAGCTTACTTATGGTGCCTACAAAAGAAAATAATGACACGTTCATAAATTCTTACATATTTACTATGTTATTGATCTGTTAGGATATTAAGAACCTAGCCCTGCATTCTCATGGTAATTATTAGCCCTTAAATTTTGAAATATGAATCTTGAAAGAAATGCCACACAAATATAAATCTCCAAAGACAGGCTGCACAGGTATATAAGTACTTACATATTTCCTCTATCCATGAGGGCCATTGATGCTAAACTGAGGTGAATCTATGGCTACCCATCCAGTCGTTCAAGTTACATTTGAACAGAATAAGAAAAGTGATCTGCATCATGTGAAGGGGAAGGTGGTTCCATAAGCATGGTATTTTCTGTGATATGTGTCTGTGTGTGTGTGTGTGTGCGTGTGTGTGTGTGTGTGTGTGTGTGTGTGTGTGTGTGTGTGTGTGTGTGTGTGTATGTATATATATATATATATATATATATATATATTTTTTTTTTATTATTTTTTTTTTATCATAATATTGAAGTGAATTCAGTAAAATCCACTTTGCATGAAGTCTGGAGGTCGAACGGTGACAATGTCAAATATTGTCAAAGTACAAATCTCCCCCCATCTCGACCCATGTTAATGCGTGTTCCTAGGTCAAATTTGGGATGTAATTCAACAATATTGGACTTCAGCATTGCAACTTTTCGTAGACTTGGGTCGATGATACAATCATTCTACCGAGTCAGCTTCAATATTATGATAGTAAACATATATATATATATATATATATATATATATATATATATATATATATACATACACCTCCAGCATGTTTTGTTAATCTTGTAAAAGACATTGAGGTCTGAAGAGTGGGTGTTTCTGATTTAATTATTTTATTTATCCTTTGCTGATTAGGTTAGTCCCTCTAGGCTAGTAGCCTCTTTTCAGAGGAGACCTTTAATGATATTTATACTACTAGGGGAAATTTGGTCAGGGCATTAGGGAACGTACCCTACTCTTTTCAGTAGGTGCCCTTGGATCTTTTGCATCCACCTGAGCCACCACCTCAAGCAGATTAGACCTCAGCTTTACATCTCATCCAAAGGACAGCACACCCAGGATTCCTTATGCTGCACTACAGTGTCAGCAATCGATTTGTTTTATGTGGGAATAGAACCCATAGCCTTCTGCTCCAAAAGCACTGACTGATACCATTGGACTTCTGAAAGTGCAATTCATGTGACAAAAAATGGTCTGTTGAGGCTCTACACATGAGTCAGAGGCAACCTCCCAGTAGCCTGTATGAGACAATACTTTGAGGTGGTCTGTGTAGTTTTTACGATTTAAGCCCTTCATTTTTTAGTGAAGAAGCGTTGCTGCCATTCCAGCTGTAACAAGTGTTTGGACCAGTACATAATGAAAAAGGCATTATACTCAATGAAAGGACTAACAAGTGCCTAGTATAGAAAAGCAATTACTTCCCTGAATCTGAAGACTGTACCTACCAGTATAAGCTGTGCAATGAAAAACAAGTTCCTTGCAATAATGGATACATGGTGATCAAAGGAAAGTTCATTGTCAACATAAATTCCCAGATCTCTAACTATGGTATCACTTTTCGGGGGGGGGGGTATTGTCAATCCAATAGTTACAAACAAATTCAGGCTTGCTGAAGGATATGATTAGACATTTCATGGCATTTAGTTTCAGTCCATGGTTCAGGCACCAACTCTTTGTTTGGGACTGTCCATCTTGTAGGATCATGGTGTTCTCTGTGGAGTTTATGATTACGCCAAGTTTAAAGTCATCTGCAGAGTTGATCAGCCACAATCTCTTAACATTTGCTTTGACCTCTGAGAAGCAAATACCAAAGAAAAGTGGCCCAAGGACTGAACCCAGGGGCACTCCACTAGTGACAGGTCTTTTGGAGGAGGTAGAGACACCCACCATTACTTCCTGTGTTCTGTTTGTGAACCAGTTTGCTACTCAGCAAGGTACATAGGGGGTTAACTTTTACCTTGAAGAGTTTATCTATGATGCCCAACTGTGGGATGATGTTGAATACCTTTGCAATGTCCAGATAGGCACTCTGCGCTGATTTGCCCTTGTCCATTGCCTCAGTCACTTTTTTGAGAAGTCCCATGTCTTTAACAAATCTGAACTGGGTTGTGTTGAGTCTGTAGGTCACCTGTACCCTATTTATTAGTGCCATAATAATCTTTTCCATAGCCTTACAGATGAGGCTGGTCAGACTTATTAGTCTGTAATAAACCAGGTCTGTTGTAGCCCCAACTTTGTGCAAGGGAATGACTGCTGTTGTCCTCTATTCATCCATCACAAAACCTGTTTTGAGGTAGGTTTTGGTTTGTTGAGAGTTAGATTTATTTTTGCATGCAATGACTTTTATTTCTTTTTATTACAGACCATGATTATATTAGTGTTCCACCACATCCTTGTATGTTTGATTTTTGTGCTGCATGTATTTCTGAGATGAACAGATGCATCTGTGCAACTATTTACAAGTGCATAGATCTTGGCAGTAAAGGGCTCGACATAAGGAATGGGATTGTGGAAGTGTAAGGGGCTTTTGAAAATGGCCATGAGTAGTGTATCCCTATGTTCCTACTCCATTGTTACTGGCTATACTTAAACTATTGGCATATTGTCTGCATTAACCAATTAGCATAAACATCCTGTTAACATTAGAATTTACTCCTCCAGAAATCTTCAGAGTAATAATCAGTTGCTACCTAGGTGGTGCTTGGTACTCTGAATAAAGAGACATTTGACATAATTAGTCAGATGCTTTTCTCCACTTTCCTAGTCCATCTCTCTCAATCTCTCTTTGAATCTCTCTCAGTCTCTCTAATGATCTATCTCCTATGAGCTTCTTCTCATTTCCCTCCATTTCACACATTCTGTAATTCATTACATTGACTCTGAGCCTATAACCCGTCTCTTTTGTGTTCACACTCAACATCCCTTCTTCCTTCCATTATCAGAGGCCATGCACTTTCTTTGTCCTAGTCTCCCTACACTCTTGTCTTCCTCTCCTACCTTTCTGTCATACTAGCTACCATCTTCTCTCATCTTTTCCTTCCTCGGCCTGTTCTTTCTGTAAAGACTATTGGATATTGCTCATGTTGACCCAAGTTCTTCTGTAATGCTTATGACATATCAGAGCTCCCTTGTAAAACAGCTGCACTATACTTACTGCTGCTATGCTACTTTGATAAGTGTCCTGCATGCCTATATTCCTACATTACTGTGACATGGTATATTTTGCATGTGGGAATTTTGCTTGGATTTACCAAGCAGGATACCTAGTTCTACTGTTGTTACATTTACTATTATTTGTACAAACTAATGTCTTTACCTTCTATCTGAAGCCAGTGTACAATGTACATGCTATAATGATGCTGCTTTTTTTTTTGCTTACATCAAATTTCATAAATGATATGCTAAATATCATAGTACAACTATCTCTGTTTATTTTATGTATAAACTTTATCTTTTGTTTAGTTACTGATGAAATGACCACCTAGTTTTGCATTTCCTACTGCTCCTTGTATATTTCTATACACAAACACACATATCTATCTATATCTATCTATACATGTATATATATATATATATATATATATATATATATATATATATATATATATATATATATATATATATATATATATATATATGGGTCTACTTCAAATGACTGAAAACTCATTTGACAGAATTTCATTTGACCAAGACCAAAATACTTAATTTTCAAAATACTGAAAACTCATTTGACTGAATCTCATTTCAATGAAAGTTTACAATGCAGAATTTCAGAATACTAAATTTTAAACCATAGACATCCACAATTACAACACCAATGACTAACGCTTTCCAGAACTTAAAAACTCCTTACTTTCCCTCTTAACATAAACCGGATGATAGAAAACCAAACTAGGTGGGGGGGGGGGCTACTCTCCCAAATGTGGGGGGCTGTGCCCCCCCAACAATATATACTAACTCCAGGATTGCACTACAGTGAGGAAAAGGGCACATACATTTTACTTACCTTACAGTACTCTACACGCTGCCACTACTGCTGGGAACGCACAAAACATCCGCCATATTACTTTAGATACTTCCCATAAAAATGTAAAGAGACATACCCACATTTAGAAACACTACAACACTACTTTCTACATGACTATCGGTATTCTGACAGTCAGCACTTTAAGTTATAGTAATTCGTTTTATCACAAACAAGACACAGGTGAAGGGAAACCCACATCATGTCTGTGGCTTAAAATTTAGTGAAATGAGATTTAGTCAAATGAGTTTTCAGTATTTTGAAAAATTAGGTATTTTGGTCTCAGTCAAATGAAATTCTGTCAAATGAGTTTTCAGAGTTTTCAGTAATTTGAAGTAGACCCATAAATAAATAAATAAATAAATAAATATATATATATATATATATATATATATATACCCACTTACATGAAAGTACACTACATCGACAGTGCACTTTTGCAAAAGCTGATTCACCTAAGCACATTACAGTAGGGATAAGGAAATATATCCTTTTCCCCACTGTAGTGTGATCTTGGAGTTAATATATTTAAGTAGAGGGGGTGTGTGGGGGGGTACAGCCCCCACATGGGGGGGTGCAGGGGGGCTTGCCCACCTGCAAAATAGTGTTTAAAGTAGTTTGTTTTGAATAGGCTTTTGCGAAAATGCTCTTTCGATGTAGTGCACTTTCACTTAAATTGTGAAATTTCGATCAAGTAACATAGGTCTATATATATATATATATATATATATATATATATATATATATATATGGGCAGCCACACTGGTGCAGCAGTTAGTGTTGCCGCCTCACAGCAAGAGGTTCTCTGGTTCAATTCTTGGCTGGAGTGCCTTCTGTGCGGAGTCTGCATGTCCTCCCTGTGGTTGCATGGGTTTCCTCTGTGTGCTCCGGTTTCCCTCAACATCCTAAAGACATGCTGTAGGTGGAGTGGACACTCTAAATTGGCCCTAGGCGTGAGTGCATGTGTGTGCCTTCTGTGGAAGGTTGGGTGCTGGGCTAGAAACTCGACACCGTAAAAACTCCACTGCCAATCATGAGCGGACAGGTGATCCGCTGTGGCGATCCCTAACCGGGAAAAGCTGAAAGAAGAAGAGGAAGATATATTTATATATATATATATATATATATATATATATATATATATATATATATATATATATAAATATATATCGAAAATTATCTAAAACTCAAAATATTAGACCTCAAAAGACACTGAAAGCACAAAACACTGAAAACATCATAATATCAAATCACAAATTATCCAATAATTTTGTCCAAGTTAATCCTAACCTTAACCCTCTCCCCTAACCCTAACTCTCCCTAATGCCTTAATAAAAACCTTTTCCTGAACATTAGCACTACTCAAGGCAAAAGGACACAGAACACACACTATATCAAAAGTGCAAAATAGTAAATGTATCCCCTTACCTTGCCCTTACCCTAACCTTAACTCACAAACACACTGACCACCATAATCTTTTCAGTCAAACATTCATTTCCTTGTACTGTCCTACTTACAAACACCATATAAAATGTGAAATTAGTCATTTGAGCATTCAGTCAAATGTGCTTTTGAAAGTTTGTGCTTTTCAGTCAAATGTGCTTTGGTATTATATACATGCACATACATTATGTTTGTAAAATTAAATTTATCATTCATATTGTTGACTTTTTCTTAGCAAATCTTGCATGTCTCTACATTTTTCTGAACCTTCACTTTAAAAGATTTGCTGAACTAGGCTTCTGGGTAAATAAAATAAGAATAAATTAATAAGTAAATCAATACATTGTGAATCTATGTATCTGAAAGTTCTATTCATCTTATTTTTTATTGCAAATGTTTCATCATTGTTGCTTTTCATTTCAACATTCTACTTTCCCTGCAGGTTGTCTTCTACAGACTTGTCTTTTGCCATTTTAATAATTTATTTTTAATTCTGCCCATCCACCCATCCAAGCTCTTCCGTTAGTGCTTACGACTCCTGCTTCCAGCAGACTGACAGCATTGCTATTTGCCCTTCTGGAATCTGCAGCCTGGGATCATGAAAACACAACATCATTTATTTTCTGCTCTAAGGAAATGCTGCTGACAAACTTTGGGCTATTATCACCCCCTTCCACTGCTACACCAATTGAGCTTCATACTTCTCCAAGCTTTCACCTACAGCATGTGGTGTTAATCCTTTGTGGAGTTCAGATACAGGAAATATACAGGACTTGACTTAGAAACTTTTTAAGCGGTGCATAATTCTGTGTATTGTTACTGCTAAATATAATTCAGTGCCTTGTCCACTTTATGTGCTTTCTGGCCAAACAGTCACTATACTTTCTTGGGAGACTCTTTCTCATGAGGAGATTGCTCCCAAAACCAGTGATGTTATTATGGAATTTTTCACCTGGAAGTCGATTGCTGTGTCTGCGTTTCATTACAGGGACAGGTAATGATGATATGTAAAATCTGAGGGCTAAATGGACTAAAAACATATTATAAGATTATGACTTAATAGTTATGAACATATATATATATACACATACATACATACATACATACATACACCTATGTATTTTAATACATGGAGCAGTTGTCAATATTTTTTTCAAGGCAACATATCAAGTTCTTTACAACACTTCATAAACTTGACAGTTGCAATATGACATAGTAAAATACAACTAACTGACATAATTCTTTGCACATTGCATATCAGATGCAAAGACTGTCAGTAATCACCATGCATTATAACCATACAAAGTTCCATACAAACATGAGGGGCTATTCATTCCTTCCATACTGCACTTAATAATTCTTAATAATTCTTCATCCAAGGTCATTATGAGTCAGGTGACCATTATTTGTCATTCCTCGTAATAAACCAGTATCCCCTGCTCCATGAATTCCTCACAAACATACCAACTGTTACTTTATATTACCTTTGTGGTTTTTGCTTTGTTCAGCAGCTGATGAAGCTTTTCTACCTCTCTATAACCAGCTATCAGCCAAAATTTGGCAAAGAATTATAGTTCCAAGATCTCAAATGTGTTCACTGGGTCATCTGGGGTTACCAACTGGTAATGCAAACCAAAAGGTGACAAAAGCTATACGACATAATAAATGATAAAAAAGTGTGGAACACACTCCATTAGAAGATCTCTGTGAATGGCAGGTGCCATTCAGTGATATTCTAAACATCTGTATTCAGTAACTCGTGATTACAAACTTCATAACATTTGGACTAGTATACCTCATCTGTATTCAGCAGCTTGTGATTGCAAACTTCATAACATTTGGACTAGTATACCTCATCTGTATTCAGCAGCTCGTGATTGCAAACCTCATAACATTTGGACTAGTATACCTCACATATCTAAAAGCTGTCACTGATTAGCTCCTTTCCAAAATGTGCTTTCACATACAAAAAAGAGGTTTGCAGTTGCTGAACCAGTTCACTTTCCTATACTTACTTTTGTGTATTTATGATATATTACTGTTAACTCTTTATACCCAGGTGACACCTCTCAGTGTTTTTGCAGTTACATCCTACTGACGTCTCTAGGCATCAAATATGGCTTGTTCATATTTGCATTAATAATTTCAAAACCATGCTATGTACAAAGTATTAAAATATTTCTTCTTAAAGCTTCCACAATGGCAAATACAACTCTGTTGATATTTGATCTCTATCTAGTGTTAATATTTGATTTCTGTCTAGTGCAAGTAAACAGATATTAATACTTGTTCATATAATATAGGTCTGTACTGTCATAATAATACATTTCTAAATATCTTGACAACCAAGTAGTACAGACAGAACAGTTAACAATATGCTGTTAACGATATGCAGCAATTTACCTTTCTAAATAAGCTTTTTCACTTACTAGCTAAACTATCCTTAAACCGACATATGTCCAGAAATGAACTTTTAGCATGCATTACATGTGTCACCTTAAAAGTGCATACACATCCTGCAACAAATTGACCACAAAGGTGTTCATATGGTCCAGAAGACCTTTGATGAGTCTAGTCCAAGTTCTCAATTGCTCCAGAACACTGTCTGATTAAGTGACTTACTCACAGCCACACAACAGGCAAATGGAGACCGAAGGAATTAAACCCTGAATTCCAGGAAATGGTTCATCAACAGCTCATATTAGTAATCCTTTCCACTAATTGCCAGATATCATGCACATATTTTTTACCTTCACATAGCACTACCAGGCCATCATTGATATAAGCCCCAGATATTTAACTTTTTATGTAAGTCTGAACCATATAACAACAAATGTACCTTATACATCAGAGAATGACCAGTACAAGTGTGATCTATGGGCACACCTATCATTGTACTCCTTATCTGTAGGAAACATTGTCCTCATATAGAACAAATAGAAATACAGAGTTTCTGGGAATAAATTCAACCACCTTAAAATACCCCAAAATGCTGGACAGAGAATGTTGCAACCACTCTATTCCTAACAGGCCATCATTATGGTCTATACGACTATATAAAGGATTGAGATTCACAGTAATAACCATGCCATCTTGATCACAGTGTATGTTATTAGACTATGTTAGCACATCACCTATGTCATTAATGTAACTCTGATTGTGTATAACCAGTGACTATAAGGTGATATCCAAAATCTCTGATGCTGGTTCAGTAATAAAGTCAAAATCTGAGCTATTGGGCAGCACTGTAGCTCCTGGTGGCTGCCCCAGGTGCAAGCTGTCAAATGGTGCTCTTGGCACTACAGAAGATTTGCAAAATGGGTGCAAGTGTAAGTAACATCGGTCTTTTAAACAGCTGAGATTGATAATACATCCATCCTTCAGATGAGATGTTAAATTGAGGTCCCATCTGCTTGAGTTGGTGGTAACTCAGGTGGGTGTAAAAGATCCCACAGCAGTTACAGAAAAGAGTAGGGGAAGTACCCAATGTCCTATCCAAATTTCCTTAGTAGCAGGAATACGATCTTGGGTCTCACCAGAAAAGATGCTGCTAGTCCAGTGGGACTGCCAATCAACAAGAGATAAATAAAAAAAATCTACTTAAATGAATGTTTTATTTGTTTATAGTTTTTTGGCTCTCAACAACTTTGGTTTGAGGGACACCACTTGCCCCAACCTGGGAATTGCCAAGGGCACCAACTGATTTAGCTATTACTCTGCTTTTGAGTGCAGAGATGGGAATTCTATGTTTTTATGTACCTTGGTATCTCAAAGAATACCAGACACATGAAAGATAGGTAGTAAAAATGTGGAAACATCAAAAAGTGGTAGGTGATTCAAAACGTAGCCCATAAGGCAGCAAGTGTAGCTCAGATGCTGTTAAATGAACACTAGAAATGTTAACTGCAGCCTGGCCGTGAGGTACAGAGGGATAGAGCCCTCACTTTGACTCAGGGGATTGGGTTTCAAATAGCAGCCCTGGCACTGAAGAAGCCAGTCAGGGAGGGAGGAGCATTGGAAGGGACGTGGCTCAGCTACCTGTCCTGGGGTATGGGAGGTGTTTTTGTTTATGTGCACTCGGAGGCACACTGGGTGATGTGATCTCCCTGCTGGAAACTGAGAGACCAGTGATCATGCTCTGGGGGGTGCAGACTGAGAAACCAGTGCTCATGCTCTGGGGGAAGGGGTTATGGCTGTTTAGAGGGGAATGCCCCTTGCAGAAGTTTGTGATCATCCTATCCAGACAGCCCACTACATTCCTCTCCTGGACACCTACCTATGCATAAGTCAGGGAAAGGGAAAAATTAAGAAAAAATGAGTCTCCTCAATGTCTGTCTAAATGATGATACCTCCCAGAGAAATCCTTACCTTGGTGATGGGGAACAAGTGGGAATGACTGGCTGGAAGGGAGCTGACGGTCTGCAGACAGTAAGATTAAAAAAAAACACATACACAAAAGATGTGTAGTTTCAGCATAAGGTCTTGCTGTTCCACTGTTTCAAATCTCTCTACTCACATCCCTCCTGTATCCTTTGGTGGGTAGCTTCCTTGTTTAAACCTCATTTTCTCATCATTCTGCACAGTTGTAATTTCTCCAGGGTTTTGGATTTGTTCAAATTACCCTGGAAAAACTGTGAAAATCCAAAGAACTAACTTTGTTGATTAGCTGTGCTAAATCTCTTTCTGTACTACTACCTGTTAACATTATCATCATTTCCTTCCATAACATCTCCGGAGGCTAACACCGTGTTATTACCTTAACTAGTTTCACCACTTAGAGTGAAACTATGTAAGTCATTTTGCACATTATTTTTAACTATAATTCTGGCATTTATGGCTGATATGTCAGTGCAGGAAACATACTTAGTAACATTTGCACAATCACATTCTAATGGTCAACTTGTTTTTTTAACCTGTTCTGTTAAGCTTCATTCCACTATTGTTAACATCATCATCATCATCATCATCAGTGTCAAAACCACTAGTACACACATACTTATTGATTGTCACTTAGTTTTGTTAACACTTTTGTTTCTCCAGCTAAAAATATGTCCTTACACAATCATTTTCATACGTCAATAGGTTTGTTGGTACTTACTGGGCTATTGACCTGTGAGGATCTTAACTCACTCAAGCCTAAAATTCCTTTTTTTGTATACTTCCAGTTCACACCTACACCTTCTTATGGTGTCCAGAGCATTTTTGGGGGGACTGGCTTCTTTAAGTGACTTACCAGCTAATAACAGGCAGCATTACAAAGACCAAGGTGTTATTAACAGAATCAACTAAGATTGTTAGTCTAGGATGTCCTGCAGTGTTGAAATTAATTGTTTGCCACATATCATTCATATTTTCATATTTATGTTCATATTTTCATAACTGAGACCTAAATTTTATCGAGGCATATGGTATGCGGCACCAATGTGGAAGACAAGACAATTCACTGAAAATGCCACTATACTGGAATATTACACTATACTGGAAATATCGCTAGCTGTTTATTAGTAATTATGAAAATAAGCAATATTTCCATATGTACTTAATTCTTCAAAAAACAAGTGACGTGCAAACTGTTGAATGACATTAGGTGAAACCTTAGGTGTTGTTGAATGTCTTTATTTGCACAGGAAGCTGCTTATCTTGAGAGTTATCCAGTATTGTTTGTATTGCTAATTATACAATTAAACATGTTTCATATTTCTGTAAATATCTAAATTAACATGCACTTATAGTGAAATTTCTTGTTGCCATTGGAAAGCTTATGTCTGGTTAACAAACATGGTGAAAGAATATATGTCTTGGTTGTGCACTTTTTCAAGATATGAAAATTTGTGAAAGTTTAGAAAAATATAACTGGGGGTTAGTGTGCATTATATGAGTATTTATGGAAAGACTATGAATGCACTGACTATTATCACTGTAAAGAATAAATATTCTTGATAACATTGCTATTTGTACAGCTGTAATAGCTTTTATTGTTGACAAAATAATTCAATTTGTTCATCTTCTGTTTTTAAGTTTATTTTTCAGAAAATGCTCTGGAATGCAAGATGTGTGCAGGCTGCTAGAGGTGTGATGTTCCATACCACATAGGTGTTAATGAGTTAAGAAGCCTAGCCTTATATTCCATGGTAGATTTGAGGCCTCGTATTTTGCATTCAAATTACCCAGAGATAGCTAAGCAAGGATATTCTGAGACATTTGCATGTTTTCCCTATCCATGAAGTGCAGGAGTGCTAAACCAGGGTTGAATTTGTGGCTACCCGTCCATTTATGTAAATTACATTTGAATAGATTAAGTACTCTGCTTTATGTGGATTAAAAGTGGTATTCTACGCAATACAAATCTATCTGTTCAACATGTTCTATTTATTTTGCAAAAGAGCTTGAGATCCCTTGAGTGAGTGTTTGTGATACCACTGGACTTGTGAATATGTAATAGGGCTGACAGATCTGGCTCTGTTGAAGCTATATATGTAAGGCAGAGGTCACGTCTCAGTAACCAGTATGATACTAAGAAGAGGGACAAGGCTTTGAGATGGTTGGCATAGTTTTTATGATTTAGGCCTTTATTTTTTAATGATAAAGCATTTTCACTGTCCCAATTGTCATAAGTGTTTGGACAGGTGCATGCCAAGAGGGACATTATATTCAAACAGCCTAATAAATGCCAAATACTGTGAAACATGTATTTTCATCAACATTATTTTTAATCTATTTTAAACAATCTTAATCTTTGCCTGCTTAAGTATCTATATATTTAATATTTTTTAGAGAATTCTCATTATGGCAAGTAAAGAATTTCATGTTATTCAATTTTCATTACTTCTTGTACCAAAACCAGTAACTTGTTCTTTAGCTTTTCATGTTCCTGTACTGAATATTTCAAAATTAACTTCACACAAACAAAAAACTGTTGTCAGCTTCAACTGTTGCCACTCTTTTTATTTTAGTTATTTGTTTGTATGCTTGTTTGTTTGCTAACAGAGGTAGAACATTGACCGCAATGGACCCTTTCCAGATTCTACCTGGGGTACCATTGGTTAATATGCTTACAGACTGAACATTTTCAGTTCCATTTGTTTCTGCTCTGACTCTTATGGTCTGCTATTGGTAGTTGAATTGTAATGCACAGAAGCAGCTGCTATACAACTGAGAGTGAGGCAGTTTTCTATTCCAGTAAGAAATGGGAACTAGTCATTTACCAGGCCACGGTGGTGCAGCTGTTAGCATTGTTGCCTCACAGCAAGAGGTTCTCTGGTTCGATTCTCAGCTGGAGCACCTTCTGTTAAGAGTCTGCATGTCCTCCCCGCAGTCGAATGACATTTAAAGATATGCAGGTAGGTGCGTGCGTGAATGGGTGTGCCTTCTTTGAAGGTTGGGAATCGGGCTGGCACCTCGGCACTGTAAAAATCCATTGCCAATCATTAGCAGACCGGAGTTCTGCTGTGGTGACCCCTTACTGGGAAAAGCCAAAAGAAGACATTAGTGTAGAGAAAAGCCAGTAACTAACACACCCATAGTAACACAACCTACCTTGCTAGCAGTGAGGACACACTGAAGACTGTTTGGTGGAAGAAGCTGAAGCCAAGGAAGTAAGAGGAAGCAGCAAATGGGAGATAATGAGAAAGGACAAGGAAGTAGTTAACATGAAGAAAATTAAAGAAAAAGGAAAACATAACTGTGGGAAATGAGTGCAAGGATACTTCCTGCATTGCTTATAGTAACAGGAGTGCTCATACTAGTATTTACTAAGCAGAACGGAGAAAGAAAAATTAAGCCTCAAATGTGTAGACCTTGCACGCGTAGGAAATTGTTAACAGAAACCAATTCAGTTTTCATGATGAGACATGAGAAAATGTTTTCCAATGCTAGACCTGGCTTCTAGAGGGAACAAGCTAGTAAGGTTTCTCTGCTTTCATTTGTTTATTTTGTTATAGCTCTGTTCAATATCCTGTTGCACTGCAGAAGGATGTTATAATACAAGACCTAAGTACCTGAATTACTGATGGACTCATAAGTAATTATCCTGCAGTGGGGGGTGGGGTTATTGAAATACTGGTAGACTCATAAGTAATAATCCTTCAGGAGGTGTGTGTGTGTGTGTGTGTGTGTGTGTGTGTGTGTGTGTGTGTGTGTGTGTGTGTGTGTGTGTGCGTGTTTGTGTGTGTCTTTGTCTGTGTAATGAAAGTCCTTGAAGTGCTAGTGGATTCATAAGTAATAATCCTCCATTTGTGAATCTGGTGCCTGTGGCTGGGAGGGTTACCAAACTGCACAACTTTTGTTTTAGTGGGATTAACACTGAGGTATCTGACAGAGCACCATGTGAATGTTTGTAGAAGATCTTGCCAGGGAACAGACTGATGTAGCACCTGGCTTGATCTACCCTGCACATCACTATTTATTAGCATTATACAGAATACCTTTACACCTGTATGCCTTCCTGCATATGCTGTCTTTTGCCAAGGTACTGTCTGATAAGGGTCCTCAAATCAGTCTCCTTAAGTAGCTAACAAATCAACAAATAAACAAATAAGCAAATAAACTGTATTTAGACTGGGGAGATGATTGAAAAGGAGCTGATGAAAATTATGATAGGTATTTATTTTACTTGAATTTGTTAATGAGAGTAGAACATTGATCTCCATGAGCCTTTTCAGGCTCATCCTGGGGCCACTGCCTAATTAAGTGACTTGCTCAGAGTCACACAGTTAGGCATTGCAGACACTGAGGGAGTCAACCCCTGGAGCACAGGAAGATGCTTGTTAATAGTTCTTTAATCCTCTGTACCAACTGCTAGCCAAGTAAGAGACACAGAACTAATTGTCTCTTATGGGATGCTGGGGGTGGTGACAGATGTGACGAAATAGAAGTTGTCCTTCATTAGGACTTTGATTCTGTACTTGTGTGTATAGTTAGCAAGTCCGTCTATATAGAAGGATGACTGATGGGGATGGTGGGATACACAGTGAAAGGTTTTGATAGATCCATGAAGACTGCACCTGTCCATGGGCCAGTTTTGTACATACGTTTTGTAATGATAAAGAATACAGTAATAGAAGTATTTATGCATATGAAGGCATTTTGTTTTTCAAACAGTACATGCACAAGCTGAAATATCATTAAGTTGTGTGAAAGTTAGAAATTCAATTATTTTAGCAAGACATAGGAGTGAGGAGATGTGGCAAATGTTTAAAACATGAGGATGTGTGTCCCATTTTTGAGTAATGGGTGCAGCAGTGGCATTTGCTGAACACGTGGCTCACCTGATCTTTCCTTTATTCATTTAATTTATTGGTGGTGCTATCCCTTTAGACACTTATGCAACCCCCCACAACTAGTCTTAAGGATAGCCTTATGCCGTTTCCATAAATTCTTGAATTCAGTCCTCTTTTTACCATTACTACCTTTTCAAGAAAGTTTCACTCTGCCATTCAATACCCTTTCTGTGAAATACAATACATTGCATTTCTCCTCAGTGACCATCTCACATCCTCAGAATGTGTTCTGTTTTTTGCATGCATTTATTTTTGAAAATTGGTGCTCACTTAAACTGTCTAAAGTCCCTTGTGATATTTAAAGCTTCTTTCTGTCATATCTATCCCTGCTGTCTTTTCTTCACCCATACATATTAAGCTCTCTCTTCCTGATAATGAGCATGCATCATTTTTATAGCACTACTCTGAATTATTTTTTATTTATTTATGTCATCAAATCAAGGAGGTCTCTAAAGCTGCACAAAGTACTCTTGATGTGGTATTAGCAAACACCTGTAGTGTATGATAACTTCTCATTTTTATTAGTGATGCCTCTGCTTGTATATCTCAGTATTCCTTCCTGCTGGGTTTTTTTTTCTCACTGCCTACTTACCTTTTTACCTTTCTGTCCAGACCTACAGTTATGTGACTGTAAAGACATTGAAAAGAAACAGCCACATACTGTCCCCTGCAAATATTCTATCAGCTGAGTGAAATCCATTCATGACTTCCAACTGTGTCCTAGTGTCTAGGGAGAATAGCAAAATATAGAATGTTTAAAAACTCAGCATTGGTCTTAAAGAACTGGCCTTCAAATCCTAGTTGAAAGCCTACTTGTGCAGCCAGGCTTATAAGAGTTGCTGATAGTTTCACAGGCATGTTTTCATAACTTCATTTACATTCTAAAAGTTTGCTGTTTGAATAAATATATTTTAACTTGGTTAAGTCAAACAGAATACAGGCCTGTGATAACCTTAAGATGTGGCCCATGTGGATTGCTAGCAGTTTATTTTATTTTGATTTAATAAGTTGATCCACTAAAGTCAATGGCTCCTTTTAGAACTATAGTGGAAGTACATGTTCAGTAAGCTCCTAAGGGATTTACTACAAGCAGGAACAGGGTATAATATGAAGAGTTGTTCATATTACCCATGAAAATGAGCCATGCATATAGTAATTAGAGATGATAAAGCATAGAGCTATATGTGAAAAATAAGTCAGAGACAATTGGCCTGTCTTTCAGGATAGTTACAATACTGCCACACTACTACAGGTATTCTGACATTAGTATTAAATCCAATCTTGGGATGGTGATCTCAATAGTATGACTAAGCATCCCATGGGATATTTCTCTCTTTTGTGGATGGGGACAATGATTTTCTGTTGGGCTACAAATTTTTGAATGCTACCATAGTTAATCAGAAGTATATCACGCTTCCATTTATTTAAGTCTTCTTTCAAATAATTTCTCACTAATTCATGGCTATGCCCATGCACCTCACCTGTATGATCTACATCAATAAATACTTCCCATTCATACTACCTACTCATCGTAGTGGATTTTTTGAGGTGCAGCATGTCCCTTAATTCCGGGTTGGACATAGCTTTATACATCAGGCACAGGTCGCCTCTGAGCAGGCAGTATGCCACTGAGTAGAACTGGAGTTTCTTTAACCGGGCAGCATATGGCATCTGTTTGAGCCCTTTGATCCTCTTGGTGAGGTACGTTTGGGGTCTTTCCAGTTGCTGCAGGTGTTTGGTAAGGTACATCCCAAAAGGGGCATTGTACTCGATTATGGGCCTGATGAGGGATGAGTAAAGAGGCACGATGACCTCCCCTAATCTAGATGTGAATCCCTTCATGATTAGGTGGGCTATATAAAATGTTTTTCTAACCACTTTGGCCATGTGGTTGTCAAATGAGAGATTGCTATCAACTTGGGTCCCCAGGTCCCTAATTACTTCTTCTGTACTTAATGGATTACCACCTATGTGGTAATTTGTGGTCACTTTGTTTTGCCAAGATGACTATACACTTTTGGCGTAGCTTGAGGTCATGGCTCTGACACCAGTTGTCTGTTTCTATGAGGCCCTTTTGGAGGATGCTTGTGTCGGCTGGAGAGTCGATTATGGCGCCCAGTTTGCAGTCATCTGCGAACTTGGTCAGCCACAGTCCTTCTGTGTTGGCCTGTACCTCCCAGAAATATATACCGAACAAGAGAGGTCCCAGGATTGAGCCGTGTGGCACGCCACTTGTAACTGGTTTGGAGTCTGACATGGCTCCAGCAATTCTAACCATGTGGGTTCTGTCCTTGAGCCAGTTTGCAACCCATCTAGTGACATAGGGGTTTATATATAAGCTGGTGAGCTTATCTATAATGCCCGAGTGGGGTATTGTATCACATAGGGAGGACTTCACTTGTATCTTTTTTTATATATATATTTTTTTATTTCCTAGTAGAGACACAAGAATGAAGGTGTTCCACTCAAGTCAGTCCACAGCACACAACTTTAATTCACAAAATTACAAAATTACAACCACAACCATAAGTGCTTTTGTTCTGTACTAAGTGGAAATTCTTCAGATAAAATTCACTTACTTACAACTTATTACATAGTGTTTGTCACATGCTAAAAATAATTAAGGCTTAAAGTGCCATTCACTTAAAATGTAAATGTATAAATACTAATAAAAACTGTATTCAACAAGTTAAATAATACTTATCAGTTAAAATTATTTAATCTAAAATCAAGATCAAACCACCTGCTATAAAATTTCTATACAACAAAATATCTTTCTAATGCTTTCAATTTTAATACTGGAACAAGAGACCAAGAGGCCTGTTGTTTCTGTTGTTTATCTGCATCATGTTGAAGTTCTGACAGGAAAATATTGCATTTTTACCTTTTTCTTCACTTTTACGGCATTTGCTACTTTTTTAATACTGTTATAGCTATTTTTATCATAAAATTATGATTTACTGTGAATTACTTTATTTGCATTCTCTGTGGAGATTTTTTTTATTTCTGACAAGGGAATTTCTAAATAAACAGTTTTAAAAGGTTTCTGTTTGATTTAAGAGCACATATTTTTTTTATCACTATTTGGACAAGTGAATTTTACTTGGTATTGTAACTGTGTGTGCTGCCTTTTATTACACTGTGCAAATTGTTGCACAATTTAAACTTGTTTCTGCTTTATTTTATGCAGTTTAGCCTAATTTGCTCTATGGGAACATAGTTTATATTTTCTATTATCGCTTCCCTTAGTCAGCCCTTAATAGTATCATTGCATTATTCTGGCTAGTGTTCTCCTGACTTGATCAAGCCTGATATGGTTGACCCCCCCCCTTATCAAATCCAGTTGCTCCTAAAAAGAAAAAAACTCTACAAAAACATGCCTCAGCCTACAGTCTGTGAATTTGTTGTTGCTTTAAGCCATCCTGTAGACCACTTAACTTTTTCCCCATCCTGTAGACCACTTAACTTTTTCCCCATCCTACTTTGGTGGAGCCTGCTGCGGTGGTGGTGCTGCGGTAGCATTGTCGCCTCACAGTAAGACATTGTCCTGTTCGATTCTCAGCTAAGGCGTCTTCTGTGTGGAGACATGCGTGAATGGGCGTACTTTCGTTGAAGGTTGTGCGTCAGGCCTGGCAAGTCGGTACGTAAAAATCTACTGCCAATCATTAGCGGACCGGAGTTCCGCTGTGGCGACCCCTAACCGGGAAAAGTCGAAAGATACAACAACTTTGGTGGAGCCTGTAGCCCTCTGTGTTAAGGTTATTAAACACATCCTCTGGGGCTGGTCTAGTACCTGGCTCAGGTAAAGGAGAACCAAACCCTTTAGGTGCAGGAGAATTATGGGGTAAGATACCCCATGTCAGACATAATACTCTGTCTCCAGATATTTTTTTCCTCCACTGTAGTCCATAATAAGAAGAAACATAAACTTCACCACACGACAGACTATCAGGTTATTACCATGTAAAGGGTAATGTAATTTCCTTAAATAAAAGTATATTACAGATTGCTAATCCTGGACAGGATGTTCCTATTCAGAATGACTATAGGGCTTCCTTCTCTAGAGATCAGTCTAGCACTACAGATTTTGATGGTGAGCCTAATGCAGACATTTTAAGTAGAGTTGCTGCTACTGAGATTTGTCTGCATACATCAACTGGACATAAGCTGATTTAAGTATATTTCCTTCATTTTATTGTGGTTGTTATAACTTGGGGACTGATTTCTCAGATCTAGCTCTGTTGAAACTGTCTTGTGTGTGTGTCTGAAGCTCTGCACTAGTTGTTAAACTGCTCTGAAATTCCTTTAAGTGTTAATTAGCTTGGGGGGGTTTCTGATAACTTTAAAACCTGTGTTGGTTACATCTCTGGTAATCATTTTAAGTAGAGTTGCTGCTACTGAGATTTGTCTGCATACATCAACTGGACATAAGCTGATTTAAGTATATTTCCTTCATTTTATTGTGGTTGTTATAACTTGGGGACTGATTTCTCAGATCTAGCTCTTTTGAAACTTTTTCCCACCCCCTCCCTGTTCTTGGATGTAGTTTAAATTTGGTGGCTTTTGCAGTGGCCGCCCCACTGTAGATTTGATCTAGGACACTCCCCAGTCCCTTCTCTTTACCGCATTCTCTAATAAACCCTTTCTGCACTTGCTTTTAGTCCTTTTAATTTAATTACATTTTTTCATACTGTGTGTGGACTAATATTGCTACATACTCAAGTGTGCCAGCTTGCACTGCATGTGAATTGTTTTATAGCATTTACTGTCTGTTTTTTCCTTGTCGCTGTAAAAAAAAAAAAAAAAAAAAAAAAATTCTCTTGTTTTCCTGCCTTACTGAACTAGAGTAGTCCAGTTTCAGAGTTGCTGATCCCTGGGCTTTGTTTTTAGTTCCTGTTGCTGATCCATTGCCTTATTAGGAAGGAGGAAGTTTCTTTGCTTACCAGTGGGAGTGGAAGCACTGAGCGCCCTTTTTGTCCGATTTGGTGAAGTTTCAGCCAGAAACTAGTAGTCCATTGGTCGTTTTGGGCCAGTTCCTAGCTCCTTTCAGCCCCTGCTATAAAACACGCTAAACACGCGTTTTCCAGCTTGTACCAACTCAGCACAGATCCTCGTGGTGGCCTGCAGAGTGATCCAAGCAGCAGAGAGCTAAAAGAGTGACTTTCTACCAGATATAAGTATTTTTGTGGCTTTCCCACTGTTATTAAGCTAGCGACTGCATTTTGCCTGTTTTACTGCTACTTTAAGTGATTTCTGCATTTTACACTGTTTATTGCACTTTAAGTTACTAATTGTTGCAAATTGTTTCTGTAGGCTACACACTAAAGTGCTAGCCGATTTACAGCATTTATAGCATTTACTGTCTGTTTTTTTTCCTTGTCTCTGTAATAAAACAAAAAATCTCTTGTTTTCCGCCTTACTGAACTAGAGTAGTCCAGTTTCAGAGTTGCTGATCCCTGGGCTTTGTTTTTAGTTCCTGTTACTGATCCATTGCCTTATTAGGGAGGAGGAAGTTTCTTTGCTTACCAGTGGGAGTGGGAAGCACTGAGCAGCCTTTCTGTCCGATTTGGTGAAGCTTCAGCGGAAACTAGTAGTCCATTGGTCGTTTGGGCCAATTCCTAGCTCCTTTCAGCCCCTGCTATAAAACACGCTAAACACGCGTTTTCCAGCTTGTACCAACTCAGCACAGATCCTCGTGGTGGCCTGCAGAGTGATCCAAGCAGCAGAGAGCTAAAGAGTGACTTTCTACCAGATATAAGTATTTTTGTGGCTTTCCCACTGTTATTAAGCTAGCGACTGCATTTCGCCTGTTTTACTGCTACTTTAAGTGATTTCTGCATTTTACACTGTTTATTGCACTTTAAGTTACTAATTGTTGCAAATTGTTTCTGTAGGCTACACACTAAAGTGCTAGCCGATTTACAGCATTTATAGCATTTACTGTCTGTTTTTTTTTCCTTGTCTCTGTAATAAAACAAAAAATCTCTTGTTTTCCGCCTTACTGAACTAGAGTAGTCCAGTTTCAGAGTTGCTGATCCCTGGGCTTTGTTTTTAGTTCCTGTTACTGATCCATTGCCTTATTAGGGAGGAGGGAAGTTTCTTTGCTTACCAGTGGGAGTGGGAAGCACTGAGCAGCCTTTCTGTCCGATTTGGTGAAGTTTCAGCCGGAAACTAGTAGTCCATTGGTCGTTTTGGGCCAATTCCTAGCTCCTTTCACCCCCCTGCTATTAAACACGCTCAACACGCGTTTTTCCAGCTTGTACCAACTCAGCACAGATCCTCGTGGTGGCCTGCAGAGTGATCCAAGCAGCAGAGAGCTAAAAGAGTGACTTTCTACCAGATATAAGTATTTTTGTGGCTTTCGCACTGTTATTAAGCTAGCGACTGCATTTTGCCTGTTTTACTGCTACTTTAAGTGATTTCTGCATTTTACACTTTTTATTGCACTTTAAGTTACTAATTGTTGCAAATTGTTTCTGTAGGCTACACACTAAAGTGCGCTAGCCGATTTACAGCATTTATAGCATTTACTGTCTGTTTTTTCCTTGTCTCTGTAATAAAACAAAAAATCTCTTGTTTTCCCGCCTTACTGAACTAGAGTAGTCCAGTTTCAGAGTTGCTGATCCCTGGGCTTTGTTTTTAGTTCCTGTTACTGATCCATTGCCTTATTAGGGAGGAGGAAGTTTCTTTGCTTACCAGTGGGAGTGGGAAGCACTGAGCAGCCTTTCTGTCCGATTTGGTGAAGTTTCAGCCAGAAACTAGTAGTCCATTGGTCGTTTTGGGCCAATTCCTAGCTCCTTTCAGCCCCCTGCTATAAAACACGCTAAACACGCGTTTTCCAGCTTGTACCAACTCAGCACAGATCCTCGTGGTGGCCTGCAGAGTGATCCAAGCAGCAGAGAGCTAAAAGAGTGACTTTCTACCAGATATAAGTATTTTTGTGGCTTTCCCACTGTTATTTAAGCTAGCGACTGCATTTTGCCTGTTTTACTGCTACTTTAAGTGATTTCTGCATTTTACACTGTTTATTGCACTTTAAGTTACTAATTGTTGCAAATTGTTTCTGTAGGCTACACACTAAAGTCGCTAGCCGATTTACAGCATTTATAGCATTTACTGTCTGTTTTTCCTTGTCTCTGTAATAAAACAAAAAAAAATCTCTTGTTTTCCTGCCTTACTGAACTAGAGTAGTCCAGTTTCAGAGTTGCTGATCCCTGGGCTTTGTTTTTAGTTCCTGTTACTGATTCATTGCCTTATTAGGGAGGAGGGAAGTTTCTTTGCTTACCAGTGGGAGTGGGAAGCACTGAGCAGCCTTTCTGTCCGATTTGGTGAAGTTTTAGCCAGAAACTAGTAGTCCATTGGTTGTTTTGGGCCAATTCCTAGCTCCTTTCAGGCCCCTGCTATAAAACACGCTAAACACGCGTTTTCCAGCTTGTACCAACTCAGCACAGATCCTCGTGGTGGCCTGCAGAGTGATCCAAGCAGCAGAGAGCTAAAAGAGTGACTTTCTACCAGATATAAGTATTTTTGTGGCTTTCCACTGTTATTTAAGCTAGCAACTGCATTTCGCCTGTTTTATTGCTACTTTAAGTGATTTCTGCATTTTACACTGTTTATTGCACTTTAAGTTACTAATTGTTGCAAATTGTTTCTGTAGGCTACACACTAAAGTGCTAGCGATTTACAGCAATTACTGTCTGTTTTTTCCTTGTCTCTGTAATAAAACAAAAAATCTCTTGTTTTCCCGCCTTACTGAACTAGAGTAGTCCAGTTTCAGAGTTGCTGATCCCTGGGCTTTGTTTTTAGTTCCTGTTACTGATCCATTGCCTTATTAGGAAGGAGGGAAGTTTCTTTGCTTACCAGTGGGAGTGGGAAGCACTGAGCTGCCTTTTGTCTGATTTGGTGAAGTTTCAGCCAGAAACTAGTAGTCCATTGGTCGCTTTGGGCCAATTCCTAGCTCCCTTCAGCCCCTGCTATAAACACGCTAACGCTACAGATTTTTAGCTGAGTTACCACTGTTGCACACAAGAGCAGCGGCGGTTAAACAAGGTTAAACTATTTGGGCCATCTAAATTCCACTCTTCCAATTTTCCCTTAAAACTACCTTCCTCGAGCTGTACTGCTGATCTAACCAGCATATCCTATAACTGAAAAGTTCATCTCTACTTGATTCCCAAGTAGACTATTCTTTATCTGTAAAGCCTAGCACTTACTCCTACAGTACTTGCACCTTGATAAAGCACTCTTATTATAGATAGTACCCACCAGCCTAAAACCCACTTCCCCGAGTCCTTTGAAAGTCTCTTTATCTACTACTTCTAGTATGTCGAGGGATCAGTTGCTAGTGTCCTCTCCAGCTCAACTGGTGAACCTGGGAATATTGAGGCAATGTTACAACTGCCTCATGTACACAGACAATCCTCTCCTTCTCCCACAAAACACAAATACATGCGAGAGATGCAACTATACGGCCAAACTGGAGGCTGAGCTCTCTCAACATAGGACTGGCAAGACCAGACAGGAGGAGAAGGTAACCACACACAATACATACCCAGTCACACATGGTACCATCACAACTTCAAATCATACACATACTCACACAAAGACATACTGGAGGCTCTGATCAAAATTTACCAAAACAGCAGAGGCCACCAAAGCAGACACCCAAACAACTACCACCTCACGACCCAACACATGCAACACATAGACCACACAGTCAGAGTGTCAAACAGTCACAGCCCTTAAGGCCAAACAAAATGCCAGACACACTTGTCATTGGTGATTCCATAGTCAGACACACTGACGTCCCGCTCACCAGACTGAGTAAAGAGAAGGTCACAGTAAGCTGCCTGTCAGGCGCTAGAATCCGCCACATAACGCAAGCACTCAGGTCTCTCAACAGCAGGTACAAGTACGACTCAGTCATTGTCCACGCTGGTGTCAACGACCTGAGACGCACCTCCTTGGACTACATGAAAGGGACATCGAGGAGCTCTCTGATTATGTAGCCCAGGCAGGTATGACCCTGACCTTGAGCAGTATCCTACCTTCACCTAGAATGATGCCACAATACAGTGATAAGATGATCAGCTTTAATAATTGGCTTAAATTCTGGTGTCATTCAAAGGGGATCCAATGTCTGTCTGCCTGGGATGACATGCTGGACAAGCCACGCTGCTTCCAAGGGACGGCTTGCACCTGTCACCCTGGGCTTCCGGATATTGGCAAAGGCTCTTGCCACCCCATAGTGCCTTTTTAGGCAAGGCTCAAATTCTAAACCTACCACCCTAGAACACCAAAAGGAAAAAACTAAGGGTAATGCTGCTCAATGCCAGAAGTCTCAATCTCAAGATGCACGACTCGAGGCCCTTCTCAATATGGAGAACATCGATGTCTGTGCTGTGACAGAAACCTGGTTCAAGGCTCCTGAGAGCACCCCAGCACTAACAGGTTTCACCTCATATCATGCCCGGCCCCAAAATCCGGACAACACCAAGAAAGGAGGGGGTGTCCATATTCATAAAGGACACCCACACCTCAAGGTTGGTGGCAACGCATGATGCATCGGAGACCATCCAGGTGCAATTAACCATAGGCAAGACTGCTCTGCAATTTGTAGCATGTTACAGGCCACCCTCTCAAACTCAGGAACCTCACATGGCCTTCCTGAAAACATTGGAGGGATAAATGTATCTCCAAACACCATCATACTAGGTGACTTTAACTACCCTAATATAGACTGGGAACACTACTCAAGCCCGAACACTCTAACCCAAAGATTCCTGGAGTTCATAAACTCAAATGCCATGGAACAACTAGTCACCATCCCCACAAGAGGAGAAAACATACTTGATCTCATCATCACGAACATGGGATCAAAATGTTCAACACCGAAGTATACCCCTCACTGGTGAGATCAGATCATAAACTAATCTCGCTGGAGGTCCTCATCCCCCCACCTGAAACAAAAAGACCACAGTGAAAAACTTCTCAAAAGCCGATTTCACACTTCTAAAAACTAGTGTGGTCTCCTTTAAGGCCCCTGAGCCAGTGGTAAACATTACTCAAACCGCTGAATCACTTACAAATGCCTTCTACCAGCACCTACAGGACTGCATGGATCAGGCAATCCCAAACAAAACTAAGACTCTCTGTACCAAAGGCAAGCGTCCAGTCTGGTGGACCCCAGCCATAAACAAGCTCTACAACAAAAGGAGGAAGCTACTACAAGATAGAGCAAAATCCTTGAAAGGTAAGACACCTTTGATCATTATAAGTAAAAACTAAGAGCTCTCATAAAATCATCCAAGGCAAATTTTGAGAGAAAAATCGCCAAGGACTCTAAAGAGAATCATAAGGCCTTCTTTAGCTATGTTAGAAACCTAGGAGGAAACTCCCAGATATGCTCAGAATTAGTTCAAAATGATGTGAAAATTACTGAACCTACACACATTGCCAACATACTGGCTGACAGGTTCAGTGCAAACTTCTCCCCTCCCCAAAAGGAGAGATATCTATTCCAGAGGATTGTAGCCCCCCAAACATCTCCAACGCCCAGGTGAGAACTGCCTCACTAAGGCAAAAAACACAGCATCCATGGGACCGGATGGTGTCCCCGGATGTGTGCTTCATGAACTCAATGAGGAATTAAACCCACAGTTAGGACAGCTGTTTAATCTTAGCCTCACCTCAGGATACGTACTCAAGGAGTGGCGCACGGCGACTGTGGTCCCACTTCATAAGGGCGGTGCCTCCACAGACCCTGGAAATTACCGCCCCATTAGCTTGACAAGCCTTATCTGCAAAGCCATGGAGAGGATCATAATGGAACTCATAAATAAAGACATAGGGAACTTGCAGACTTTGGATCCAACTCAGTTTGGCTTTGTCAAAGGCAGATCCTGCCTCTTAAACTTGGTTGACTTTTTCGAGACAGTCACCAAGGCCATTGATGAGGAAAGGCAGTCCATACAGCCTACCTCGACCTGGCAAAGGCCTTCGACACAATACCCCACTCAGGTATCATCGAAAAACTCATCAGCTTGAATGTAAACCCATACATCACAAGATGGGTTGCAAACTGGCTAAGTGACAGAACCCACAGGGTCAGAGTTGCTGGAGCCATGTCAGACTCAAAGCCTGTCACAAGTGGTGTCCCACAGGGCTCAGTCCTGGGTCCACTCTTGTTCGGCATCTACTTTTCTGAAGTACAAGCAAACACAGGAGGGTTATGGCTGACAAAGTTTGCAGATGACTGCAAACTGGGCCATAGTGAAAACACATCTGACACAGATATCCTCCAGAAGGGCCTCACAGAAATGGATAACTGGTGCCAGAGCCATGGCCTGAAGTTAAACGCCAAAAAAGGCATAGTCATACCCTTTGGGAAAAACAAGGCTACCCCTAGCTACCATATAGGTGGCAATCCACTGAGCACAGAAAAGTCATCAGAGATCTGGGGACCCAGGTTGACAGTAGCCTTCGTTTGACACTCATGTTGCTAAAGTAGTTAGGAAAACCTTCTATATCACCCACCTGATCATGAAGGGATTCACATCTAGATCAAGGGAGGTCATCGTCCCCTGTACTCATCACTTATTAGACCTATGATTGAGTACAATGCCCGCTCGAATGTATCTGACCAGACACCTGCTGCAGCTTGAAAGGCCCCAAAAGTTCCTCACCAAAAGGATAAAGGGTCTCAAAATATGTCTTATGCTGCCCGACTGAAAGAACTCCAGCTCTATTCAGTCTCATACCGCTTGCTCAGAGGTGACCTGTGCCTGACATATAAGGCCATGTCAAACCCAGATTTGATGAATATGCTTCACCTCAAAAATCTAGATCCCTCAAAACCACAAGGGCGGAGACTTAAACCTTGACACGGTTATAAATAGAACGTGCTGGAGGGACAGATTCATCACCCAGAGACTCCCTATGCTGTGGAACAAAATCCCGGTACATGTGAGGCAGAGCACCTCTCTGGTCTTGTTCAAGAGGAATCTTGACCAATGGATGGGAGATTGCAGATATACCCCAGGGATTACTTCAGCGTCACTGCTTGACAGAGGCACAGCAAAATGATAGGCATAGTTTTTATTCAAACTAAAGGGGTGGCGAAAGCCACATAACTATGGGCTAGGCTTATAAATGCCCTTGGGCAGATAGCCTAGTATGAACCTATGAACCTATGAACCTAAGTACTGAACACTCTTGTGTCTATCCGGTCTGACTCCTTGGAAAGTGAACAGGTTCAAAACCTGAAGCAAGTGTTCACCTTTCTACATGTGCTACCTATGTTTAGAGATGATTTTGATTGGAAGCAGCTGGAGCTAGAGATTCATGGAGATTATGATCTTATTGAGGGTGAGATTCCAAATGTTTTGCCTGTTCGTCCTGTGTTACCAGGCTTAGAAGATGTCTGTAAACTGCATGTAAAACCCCTTTGTCTAGTGAACCAGTTCCCAAAAAGACTATGAGGAAATACAAGGTGTACTCTGATCTTGCAGTTCTTTTTGTTTCTTTATTGGCTGACCCAGCTTCAGTTTCTCCAGATGCCATCTCTAACAAGAGAGCCTTGGTTACTTCTAACCCTAAACCACTGGATAAAATTGGAAACTGGTTAGAATCTTAGGTAAAAACGTTGGTTCAGTCTAGGAATTTAGTCTTTAGAATTGTAAATGATCAGGCCTTCACATAGAACTTTATTTTGCAATGTGCTTAAAGTTTAAATGATTTTGTTGTATCTTTGCCTGCTGAACATAAGTGTTATATGAATTAGATTGCTTCTAATGTGACTCAGGTTTTGAAACATGCTTTGAGGGGTGTCTTGGAAGGTGCTGACACTATTTGTAGAAATGCAGCCGCTTCTGTTGTATTGAGAAGGTACACTTGGTTACATAACTAGAATGTTTCTGAGGATTTAAAAATGAGATTTTGAATACTCCTTTAAGTTCTGAATTTGTAACTAGTCCTGCTGCTATCCAGATTCTCAAACAATGGGATGACAGACGTAAATTGTTGCATAGCATATCTAGAATGTTTAAATTGTTGCATGGCATACCTAGAATGTTTCATATTCCTAGGTTATCCCCTAACAAGATATCCAACCTCATGGACCTTCATGGGTCCCAACAACATCAATGGTTGCCTCCTGAACAGTCTAAAACATGACCTACAGCACCACTAAGTTGAGGCACTTTCCAACTACAGCCTTGAAACACACTACAATCTAAGTGACTGGAGGCATACCTCTCAACATCTTAGTGCAAGAAATCCTGACAAAGCCTGGCATAATGGGGAGACAAAAGCCCAAAAATAGGGACAGATTTTAAATATTGCTCTTATAAACGTAGAACGTTGATAGAATAACAGTGTTTATGTTAACATGTATTTTATGAAGGATTTGTAGTCTGAAACTGACCCAGGGAACTACAGACCCATCAGTCTAGCAAGCCTAATATGCAAAGTCATGGAGCAAGTTATCATGGAAATGATAAACAAGGATATTGGCAACCTACAGACACTGGACACATCCCAATTTGGCTTTGTTAAGGAACATTTTGATGGCAGAAGAGAAATTACACCCTTTCCTGAGGGATAGATGTTCCTTTTCCTTTAGGAGAGGTCAGACATTGGGTTCTCTGTTTAGCCACTACAAGAGGGTGGGTTTCAACTCCTCTGTTTCTGTTCAACACACATTGAGAGGTGGCCCAGTGTTGGTTTGTATACCATGTGGCCACTGCTGTTATTGTAATAGAGTTCAACATACAAGGGAATTCAGTAGTCATAATACTTCTGAAATTTTTAACATTAATTTTTGGGCCAGTTGTAATACAGAGTGGGTCATTTACTTAGCCACCTGTACATGCTCCTCATTCTATGTTGGACAGACGTCCAGGCCTTTCCACATTAGGATTGGGGAACATCTTCGTGACATCAGGAATAAACGCACTAATAATGCCTTGTATAAACATGTTGTTAAACATTATTCTGCCTCTTTCCATTTTATGGTTATTGACTGTATTGTAGGCAAATTTAGGGATAAGTTGGGTTGGCATAATTTACTGAATTTCAAGGAACGCAAATGGATTATCAAATTAGGGGCTTTATTCCTACCTGGTCTTAATGACCAACTTTAATTGACCAATGTACTAGCTTTATGCTGTTATATATAAACCTATGTATGTGATTGTGTTTTATCTCCACTGAAGAAGGCTATTGTAGCCAAAACCTGTTTGGATGTTATAGATAGTAAGGCATATCACCCTCTATCTTCATCTTTATTAAAAGTTATTTAGTATTCCACCATTTCTGCTGGATATTTTATTTCAGCATCCCTCTGTAGTTTTACAAGAATGTGCTATTTAAGACATCATGCCTTAGAACAGTTATGACCAAAGAATGCACTCTAAAGTTCTACCAGAAAACAAAACCAGATACTTTAACAGGGGCGGCTCGTGGCATAGGGCTGCCGGACTGCAGCCCCCTCAAAAATAAAAAAAGAAAAAAAAATGAAAAATAAAAAAATATATTTTTTAAAATTCACGGATAGCGCGCATAGACCGAGTCCCGATTTATCGGTCTATGCGCATGCTCAAGGCAGCCCGGCCGTCCCCATAGGGGGGCACAAGGAGACATCTGTGCACTTTTACAGTGCACAGACCCGCCCGGCCGTCCCCATAGGGGGACACAAGGAGACGTCTGTGCACTTTTACAGTGCACAGACCTGCCAGGATTATGGGTGTGCTTTACTGGAGTTTGTGTATGGTGCTTGTGCTTTACTGGAGTTTGTGTATGGTGCTTGTGCTTTACTGGAGTTTGTGTATGGTGCTTGTGCTTTACTGGAGTTTGTGTATGGTGCTTGTGCTTTACTGGAGTTTGTGTATGGTGCTTGTGCTTTACTTTGTGTGTGTGTGTGTGTGTGTGTGGTGTGTGAAAATGCCCCAGGTGCTTATGGTGGTGTGGTAGGGAATGCCTCAGGCTTGAACCCTGTACCCTGTATGCAGGTGTTAAAGACTTGAGTTCCTACCCACCACCATTTGTAAAATTTCAGATTTTTACCTCATATTCGATCTGATCTGTTCCTCATAATATCTGTGGTTTGTAAATGTTGCGATGCTTGATATTTGATGGTGTAGTAGTAGCATTGTTGCCTCACAGCTGCAGGTTCTTGGGTTTGATTCTTGGCTGGGGTTCCTTCTTTGTGGGGTCTGTATCTTCTCCCTGTGTTTGTGTGGGTTTGCTTTTGTGCCTCCCATGTTACAAAGACATGTCTGCATTATTTCTTCCTGGGCCTCTGCTGAAAATTGTTTATTTGTTCCAAGTCAGACTGTCCTGATTAAAAATATTAAATAAAATTGACAGGCATTTGAATTTCAGACTTAAGGGTTTCTGAATGTTTAATTCCTTGCGTATTTGATGATGCAGTGGTAGTATTGTTGCCTCACAGCTATAGGTTTTCTGGTTTGATTCTTGGTTGGGGTGGCTTCTGTGTGGAGTCTGCATCTCCTCCATGTGTTTGTGTGGATTTGCTCTGGTGCCCTGCCATTTTACAAAAGACGTGTCTGCAGTTTTAATCCCTGCTGAAAATTGGTTTTGTTCTGTCCATGTAAAATTGACAGGCATTTGAATTTCAGACTTCAGGTTTCTGAATGTTTAATTCCTTGCATAATTGATGGTGCGGTGGTAGTATTGTTGCCTCACAGCTATAGGTTTTCTGGTTTGATTCTTGGTTGGGGTGGCTTCTGTTTGGAGTCTGCATCTCCTGCCTGTGTTTGTGTGGATTTGCTCTGGTGCCCTGCCATTTTACAAAGATGTGTCTGCCGTTTTAATCCCTCGTCTCTGCTGAAAATTGTTTTTGTTCTGTCCCAGTAAAATTGACAGGCATTTGAATTTCAGACTTCAGGTTTCTGAATGTTTAATTCCTTGTATAATTGATGGTGCAGTGATAGTATTGTTACCTCACAACTATAGGTTTTCTGGTTTGATTCTTGGTTGGGGTGGCTTCTGTCTGCATCTCCTCCCTGTATTTGTGTGGATTTGCTCTGGTGCCCTGCCATTTTACAAAGATGTCTGCAGTATTAATCCCTGCATCTCTGCTGAAAATTGTTTTGTTCTGTCTGCAGTAAAATTGACAGGCATTTGAATTTCAGACTTCAGGTTTCTGAATGTTTAATTCCTTGCAGATTTGATGGTGCAGTGGTAGTATTGTTGCCTCACAGCTATAGGTTTTCTGGTTTGATTCTTGGTTGGGGTGGCTTCTGTGTGAGTCTGCATCTCCTCTCTGTGTTTGTGTGGATTTGCTCTGATGCCCTGCCATTTTACAAAGACGTGTCTGCAGTATTAATCCCTCGTCTCTGCTGAAAATTGTTTTGTTCTGTCCATGAGTAAAATTGACCGGCATTTGAATTTCAAACTTCATGTTCTTCAGAATACATAGTAGCACAACCTTTTTTTCTAGCAATTTTCTAAGTTTATAAGATGAATATTTTAAATTTGTCCCTATTTTGGGGACTGTATTCCCCCATTATTGGCTTCGTCCAGGTTTTTGTGCTAAGGTTGACAGCTATGGCAAGAACTGAATTCACTGAATATGGACTGTAGAATTGTGCATATTTACTGATAAAGGTGCACTGTAGAATTGTGCATATTTACTGATAATGGTGGACTGTAGAATTGTGCATATTTACTAATAATGGTGGACTGTGGAATTGTGCATATTTACTAATAATGGTGGACTGTAGAATTGTGTATATTTACTAATAATGGTGGACTGTGGAAGTCTGAGTAGACTTTTTATGATAAATGTTCTCAACTGGGCAGTTTTGCCATTATGGGTGCATATGTTTTGTTTCATTGCTTACTGGAAAAATGTTCAAAACAAATTTAAAACACCATCTAACAAGTGTACTGTATTGTACAAGGAATATAATTTTAGTACAATGAGGAAGGTGTATCAAAGAGCACATGTATGTTTCATATGCAAGGGGCCTATGATTCGAAAACAGCCCAAAATTAATCTTTATCTGCCACTGGCAAAATGTATTTTCTTTGAATGTGGGTTTCAATGCTGTTTCAATGAATGTGAGTTTCAAGGGCAGAGAAGTTTTAATGCTAAGTTTTCATTGTGAGACTGCATTGCTTTGTTTAACAGATGACAATGTTTGTGCTGTAAAATACAAAATAAAACTTTCAAATGAAGTCCAATCATTGAAGTAAAGCAGTATGCACATTAGTGTTTATGGTAAATGGAGTGAAATAGCCAAGTAATGGTTAATTGGAATGGCTGCAGAGGCTCCAGTTCAACCATTATTTTGTCAGGGGGTGGGGGGGGGAGGGCAGCAAACTCAGACAGGCCCAGCTGAACTATACCTCCCAACTGTCCAGATTTTCAAAGAATGAATAGATTTTTGCTTCTTATTTTTGGTTTGTTGTTCATAAAATTTGTAGTTTTAATTCCTAAATGATTTGCCAGAAGTCACTAAATAATAAGTTTCAGACTTCATAACCTTCATAAAAATGCATGTTAAAGTAAGAGCCGTTCTATCAACTGTCTCAATTTATACAAGAGCAATTTTTAGTACTGTTTATATGTGCCCCAATATATTTGGCCTTGTTCAGATTTACTGCATTAACAGGTTGAGAGGTACATGCAAATAAATTGCTTTATAGAATTAGGCATAGCCAACTTCTCAACTGTCCCCAATTTTTGGCTCAAAATGTTGCTCTTCCCCCTAATAATCCCTCCACAAGATAGCAATTTTGGAAGAAAACATGGAGGGTTTACAATTAAGAAATAACTGTAATAATCAAAGTTATAGATTACTTGAAATGCATGTAGATTCTTTTATTTTGTCAGCTGCTCAAGGTAGCAGTACTAATATTAAAGTGCCCCTTCTTTGACAGGTAGAAGCTGTATTGTGTGTCTATTTTATATTTTGCATCACATTTTTGGTCCATTTTTCATAAAATTGTGTTTTTTGGCAAATTAGTGACAAATCACTAAAGACTGAAGTTAGAAAATGACAGACATTTGAGTTTCAGATTTTATACCCTTCAGAAAATTCATACTAATGCAAGACCTATTCTATTATCTTTCTAAGTTTATTAGAGCAATATTTAAAAAATTGTCCTTATTGTTGTGCCTTTGTCCCACTTCTGTGTATGGCTTTGTCCAGATTTCTTGCTCTTGAGGTTGAGAGGTATGACAAATGTGTCAGGGCCATCACAGTCAGCCAGAGAGATTTCAAATTGTGACATGCTTGTTGCACCCCACTCCCCATGTAGTGACTCTGGATGTGTCCAAGCAAGGCGAGTAGTTGTATCTACCTTGGATGGGGAGGACACACTGCATAAGTACTACAGTGGCTTTTCATCTGTCCTTGATTTTGCAGAATGGTCTGGTTTCTGTCATATTTTTGTACTGTTGATTTATGCTTATTACTCAAAGTGCCTGTTGCTCTGTGTTTAAGTAGCAATGCTTTAATGACCATAAGGTAGCTTGTCTGACATCGTAAGATGCAAGTAAGCTTTAATAAGCATACTGTTAAAGAATTGCCAACATTGAAAGCCTTTCTGTTGTTGCCATGCAGAGAATACTTGACTAGATAATGTATAAGCCTTGGGTATTAAAGGACAGGATTCCATTATTTTAAAAAGCTCATTACACTTGTTGGAGACTTCCAGTCATCTCTACAGGCTTTACCGTAAACTAAACAGAATGCCAATCATGTGTGGTCCATAACCTGTACAGTAATCCTTTAAGCAATGTATCTTGAGCTTGTTTCTTGTTTGCTTTTCATTTTTACTTTTATCATGTTTTCCCCATGAAACAAGTTGTCAGGCAGCAGGTCTTTTTGGATAAGAAACATTTTACAAGTGGGGGCATCACATAGATTTCTACTTTCAGCATGTTGCTTGCTACTTTAATAAAGCTGAATATATTATAATTAGAACTGCAGTGCAAGGAGAAGTGGTTTGAGTTGAGTGCTTCTGGTTTTTCTTATACTTGATTTTGACTGGCATTCCAGTAATGTATTTAAAAGTAATTTATTTTTCATGCCTCACAACCTTTTGTTTCCATCTAGATATTAAGTAAGCTGTCATGCAGCCAATGCATTGAAATATTTTTATTCTTCTACACTTATTTTTGTCTTGTCTTGATTGGACTTTCATAATGATGGTTTGCCACCCAGGGCAGCGTATTTAATTAAAGTTAGTTTTTTTGTGGTTTTGTGCATAGCTCCTCCCCTTTATGGTTGACCACACCCCTTCCCTTTGACCCCGCCCATTCAGCGTCTCCTGCAGCCCCCCTGTGATTTGAAGTCACCAGCCGCCACTGTACTTTAAATCATCTCATTACTATACATAACTCACTTCTGACATCCATTCTGACATACCTCTCAACCTCTTAGTGCAAGAAATCTGGACAAAGCCCTGCCCAATTTACTAGGGGGACAAGCAGCACAAAAACAGAGACTCTTTAAATATTGCTCTGATAAATGTAGAAATGATGCTCTCATATACTCTTGGCATACAGTTTTTGCAAAAACTTGGCTTTTACTTTCAGAAATGTACTAGAGGACAAGCACAAACAGACACTAAATATTGTTCTTATAAACTTAGAAAATTGTTAGAATAACAGGACATGACTTGGCATACAGTTAATGCAAAAAAAAATAATTATTTTCAAAGATGTCCAAGGGGGACAAGCAGCACAAACAGAAACACTTTAAATATTGCTCTTATAAATGTAGAAAGTTGCTAGAATAACAAGGACCTAACTTGGCATACAGTTTCTTTAAAAAATGGCAGTTACATTTACAGATGTACTAATGGGACAAGCAGCACAAACACAGAGACACTTTAAATATTCCTCTTATAAAACTCAGAAAGTTGCTTAATTAACAGTATCAGATGTGCTAGGGGGACAAACAGCCCAGAGATACTAAATATTGCTCTTATAAACTTAGAAAATTGCTACAATAACAGGATCTGTGCTAGCATACCAGTTTTAAGGATAGGGAAATACTTGCCTAACCAATAACCTTAACCATTAACATTAACCTTAACCATTGCAGCTAAAACAGTCACTTACCTCTACCTATGTAAACAGCACCAGCAGCTTAATACAATCCACTGCACAAACGATGATCCATAAGGCAGCAAAATAAACATCTGCCTTCTGACCGGTCTCACTCCACCAAAGCAGCAGTAAGCACAGTCCCTGAACCTCAAGTCCGTTCAGCTCACTAACTCCTCTCCTAGCAGGCTGGCTTCCAAGTCTCGAACCAAAGTCTTCACCACAGTCGCTCCTTCCTTTTCCCTGATGCCAAAGTTCCCGGTCTTCAGAGTTCTTCCTTCCAAGTTGTTGTTGCAAGCAACTTACAAAAAGGAAAATTGCTGATTCCTGGAAGCCTTTTCAAGCCATTATCTTGGTGTGAAAAGGCATCCTGGAGCACGATTGGCCTGTACTGGGGAGCTTTCATTGGCTCCCGTCCCCCTGAGAAGCTTAGTTGATTGACTCATAGACCGCATTCACAATTGGCTGTAAATGCGGTCTATGAGCCAATCAAAAACTGCGGAGCACAGCCAATGCTGTGTAATGTGGAAGGGCAGCACAGTTATGCATTGGTTTATATACCGCAATGCCGATTGGCAGTAATTGCGGTATACAAACCAATCAGAATTCGTATAGTGGAGCCACAGCTGTTCAATGCGGAACAGCGGAACAGTGGCTTCACTCGGCATTAAATGTGGAGCGTTCTGCATAATACGGAGCACTTGGATGCTCAGCCTATTTTCCTTAATAACAATGACAACTTTACCTTCTAGATAATGTTACTGTTTGTACTGACATCTTCTGTGGCTACTTACCGTAATGCATATGTGATAATTTGTTAAATAGTTATAAAATGAGCTGCCTTCTTTGTTAAATTCTGTATTGTACCTGTATTGTGCATTGTGTTATGAAATGTGTCTTCTCGGAGCTTATCTCCCCGGGCCTCTACTGAAAATGGACATATATCCAGTTAGACTAGCCCGGTCAACAAATGTAAAATAAAATAAAATAAAAGTATAAGAGCAGAACAAAGAAAAATCATAGCCTAACAAGAGATAGTGTACCAAGAGGAAATGGCAGGAGGGTAATGCTTCCAATCCAAATAAAAGACTTTCCTTTTCCACAAAAATCATTCCCCTACTAAAGAATGACTATGTCAAGACTCAGGAATTTCATCCTTTCCTCCTGTCCCTCCTCCCCTTTCTCATCCCCCCAGGCTTTGGCTCAACCCAGCAGCCTGGCCACAATAGTTTCAAACAAGTAACTGGGTGTTGAGAATAATTCAGTGAGGATAATCTTGGCAGTATACAGAAAATCCTCCTCCCTTTAGGGTAATCCCACCATACCTGCCAGACCAGACACATCTGTTCTTTAACTGGTACTCCTTTACAAGTTATAAGCAGGGGTTATAGAATCAGTTCCTGCACCACAAAAAGGAAAAGGATTTTTCACCAGAATCTTTTTTTTTGGTACCCAAAAAGGAGCTATCTTGGAGACCAGTGGTAGACTTATCATACCTAAATACCTTTCTGAAAGTACCCAAATTGAAAATCCTCCCCCTGCAGATGGTTCTATCCCTTCATTCAGACTACTGTTTCATGGTAAGTTTACATATGAAAGATGCTTATCATCACATTCCTATTGCTGCCTCTTTCGAGTTGAACCTACAAATGTATATTTCACACCCTCACAAAGCATTGTCTTTCTGGGGTATATAATGGACACATTAAAAAGTATGGCCTTTCTACCAGAAGACATAGTCTTGACTGTTCACAACATTTTCATGGATTTCTCTCTTCAAGAAGCTGCCTCCAAAGAAATGTCCTCAAAATTCTGGACCTCATGGCATCAGTGATCATCATGACACCACTGTCCAGACCTAATGTGAGAAAGATTCAATGACACTTAAAAAAAATGTATGACCCAGCACTTGCTTTCTTTGGAGTAATGCATGCCAGTGCTGGATTTTGTGAAATAACAATCATAGTGGTGAAGGGATGAGATGTATCTCTCTCCAGACCTATCCTTCTCCCTCCAGAGTGTCCAGACCCCCCATTCAATCAGTCCAGATGGACTCAGATTTTGCATGGGGAGCAGAGTCCAGGGGAGTTCAAGTGCAAGGTGGATAGGGTCCTTCAAATGATACAAAGCACATAAACATCAAAAACATATTAGCAGTGATTCAGACTTTAAAAGGTTTTCACCACTTATGTTTTCCATGTTCTCTTTTATTGGTCACAGACACAGCCATGCAGTACCTAAACAAGCAAGGGGGTACTAGGTCTTACTGCCTTTGCCATTTGTTAATGGTGGCCTGAGAACTAGCCTTACAGAATTATTTAATATGTCAGGCCTCATACATCCCATCAGAGCAAAACCTAGTGGCAGACAGACTAAGCATTTCCTAGATGAATCCTCACAAGTGGAAATTCATGACAGAGGTCTGCCTGGACTTGGTCCAGATGTGCAAAACTCTTCAAATACTTCTGATCAATACCTTTCAAAACAGACAGCTGGAAAAATTCTGTTCAGGACATCCTTGCGGCCATGGTTGGTGGACAGAGGCATTCTCATTCCCTTGGACAGGAATGTTTCTTTATGCATTTTCACCCTTTTCCACTTAAAGCCAAGGTACTTCTGAAGATTCAGAAAGAATTACCAGAGATATTTATGGTGACTCCCTTTAGGCCCAGGCAAAGTTTGTGGTCCCTTTTAATGGAATTGGACAAGGGCAATTACCACAAACTTCCTCATACTCAGTATCTGATCACACAGTGTCAAGGGCAACTGGTGCACCCAGCTTAGCGCAATTGCTAGCGACAGCTTGGCTGATTCTGTCATGATACCTTTTAGGCACTTGCTCCATGAAGATATGCAGCAGGTACTAAGGGGGGCAAAACAACTGCAACTAGAAAATCTTATGTTTACAAGTGGAAGATGTTTTCTTGGTGGTGTCTAACGAATATAAGATGATCCAGTATGGTGTCTTCCCCTCTAGTTTTGAAATATTTGTGGAAGCCTCTCAACGACTTCTTATCTTATGCATCTATCAAGTTGTATCTTGCAGCTATCTCAGCTTGTTTGCCAGTGGATCCCCCTCTTTTGTTCTTTTTATGTGGTTAAACAGTTTATGAAAGGAGTGTTGCACTTGAAACCCCCTTGAAAGTAAATTCTCCAACTTGGGATCTCAACTTTGTTCTCAGAAATGGACCTGATCTCCTTTTGAACCTACCTTTCAGGCAGATTTGAAGTTCACCACTTGGAGAACTGTTTATTGCTCTGACATTTACAAGGTGGGCCACTTAGCTGCTAGATCCCATGATGGGCCAAGCATATCTGATTTTCCACAAGGATAGGGCTGTTTCTTTTTCATGCCAAAAGTTGTTTCTGAATCTATTCTGAATCAAGCCATCAAACTCCTGTTTTTCATTCCAGAACCTTAAAACCAGAGAGAGAATATTCTGAATATGGTGGATGTGTACAGACAGCTCAGGTAATACCTTAACAGAATTAAGTCCTTCAGGAAAGCTGAATGACTGTTTATTACCTATTTTGGAACTAAGAAGGGTCAGCCTGTCTCTAAGCAAATGATTGTTCATTGGTTGTTTTCTGCTACTGTTTAGTGTACTACCACCATGGTATATCTATTCCAGGCAAGTGTAAAGCCCATTCTACCAGAGCCTTGTCCTTTTTGATAGCATATTGGAAATGGCTGGACTGGTCCTCTGTTCATACCTTTACAAAGCACTGCAAACTGAATTATTTCTCAAGCTCTAGAGCAGTCTTTGAGAGGACCCTTCTCCAGGGACTCCTGGATCCATATCCTTCCTTCTGTCAGGTAAGGTAAGCTTTGGGAATCTACCCAAAATGCCACTGCAGGAGAAGGGAATAATGAACATAGTACACTTATGTAAGTCCTACTTACATTTAACAGTAGATGTTTGAATTTCTGACTGCCTCACTGGCAGCACCCACCTGCCAACCCCATTATTTTGTATATAGTTTGATGGTATTGAATCTTGTTGTGTTATTGGTTGACTTTGATTACTTGTACTGGTGTTTTGTGACTGTGAATTGTTTGGTTTCAAGCAGTTTTTGCTTCTGGTCGTTCTTGGTTCCTCCTACTTGGTGCTAAAAACTTGAACAACTGACTTTTCTGTGACACAGATTAGACTTTCCCTGATGGGAGTGGCTTACCCAATCCCCTATCAAAGAGAGCCAGAGGAGGGGATTCTGAGTTTTGGAAAGCTGCCATTGCAGGTTTCTGCAGGCATATAACCCAAAATGCTACTGAGGCAGTGAGGAATTTGAACATCTACAGATACAGGTAAGTAGGACTTACACAACTGTACTTTTTCTTCCTTGACGCCACAAAAATATGGACACTATTCAGCTGAATATTCTGATCAACAAAATATAAACAAAGTAAATAAATAAGCAAAGAAAAACAGACAAACAAATAAATAAATGGTATTTAAGTTTCTGTGGCATTACTAACCTCATCTCCCAACAAACAGACATGGCGGCAAAAGCCCAGAATGTGGGCAGGATGCACTGGGTTTGTGAAACAAATGTCAGCTACACATTCTGATCTGTCTGTAATGAATGCTTTATCCAGCACTCTCATACAACTTGCAATTCTTGTGCCAATAAGATTGTTCTGAGATAGATGAGTATGCTAAAAGCATTGAATCCCTGCCCAAGGTAATTTTATTCAGTTAGTTTACAATCCCTTCTCTACAGCAACTATGGACTGACACACTGACACATACATGAACACACGCATGCACATACATGCACACGCACACATGCACACACACACACACACACACACACACACACACACACACACAGGGTATACAGCCACACACACACACACACACACACACACACACACACACACACACACACACACACACACACACACACACACAACCATATAGTCATACCTCTCAACCTGGAAACATCAAAAATCTGGACAAGGCCCATGAAAAATAGGTACAAATCTGTACGCTGATTAATGTAACATTTGCATGCATAATTAAGTAACTCCACCTACTCCAATGGAATTGTGGGATATCCACTTTCAAATGCAAACTGTCCCATTACCTGGCTATTTTGCCCCATTTACCATAAACACTAATGTGTGCATACTGTTTTACTTCTACAATGATTATTTGGATTTTATTTTTACATTTTATAGCACAATGCACAAACACTAATAGATATATGCTAAACAACTGTCTCACAATGAAAATAGACTTGGCATTGAAACTTCTCTACCATTGAAACTCACATTCATTGAAACAGTATTGAAACCCACACCACATCCAAAGAAAATGCATCTGGCCAGTGGTGGATAAAGATTACCTTTGGGCTGTTTTCAAAACACAGGCCCCTGGCTTGCACGCAAAACAAGAAACATATATGCATTCTTTGATACACCTTCCTGACTTTATTAAATTATATCCCTTGTATAATACAGCACACTTGTTAGACTTAAGCTAGAGAGCATTTTAAAATTTATTGTTTGAACATTTTTCCAGTAGACAATGAAACAAAATGCATGAACAAATAATGACAAAACTACCCAATTCAGAACATTTCCGTCATAAAAGTCTACTTCCATTTATAATTAATAAGTTTTCAACAGAAAAGCAATGCAATGTTGCAGTCATGTTTCAAGGTATTTACAATATGCAGCAAGCTTGTAGATAGTTGTACAACCTAGGTGGATGACTGATGGTGTTATCAGGTCAGAAATGGAAAAGATACAGAAATGGGGAGAATAAAACAATGTAGGTATAAAATTATTGAAACCAAACAGAAGCAGACTGAAGCTGATACCAAGATTATGGTATTTATCCCACTAGTTAAAAAATATGTCACAGCTGACGCTGTACATAGGACTGGTAAGATATTGCCAGGATTTACTACATTACCTCACTAAGGTACTATCCTGGAGCAGTTATCACAGGCATGTTATATTACACACTGCTAGACACTATACATGAAGTGCACCCAGGAGAAAAAGTAAAAACCCTTGCTCAATGCTTTGTATAGTCACCCAACTCTGATATTGAAATTAAATAGTATGTCACTTTGGCAAGAGTTATTTTGGATATCAGTGTTCCCTGATACACCACAACCATCCATATGAATCTTCTTTAATGGCCTTCATCTTCATTACGCAGTGTATTTATATTGAAGTTTTGGATTCTTCCAGGGGCTCACAATTCCTAAACACAGTGGATAGGTATTCAAACTGGCCAGAAGTACAGCAAGGTATCAAAGGGGGATACAAAGACAACAGAAGTACACACTTAGAAAATTGATATAATAACATTTTTTGCATTAGCATGAGTTTTCTGAAGGGTGTCAAGTCTAACACTCAAATGTCTTTTATCAATTTCTAACTTCAATCTTTAATGATTTGCCACTAATTTGCCATAAAACTCCAATTTTATGAAAAACAGATGAAAAATATGAGACAGAAATCTGGACATTCTGCAAAATCTGTACAGTTGAGAGGCAGAAAGTGCTGACCTGACCAGATACTATAGTACTGGCAAAAGGCAAATAATGCTGACTGCTTCTATGACTACTTCTCAGACTACACTAGTGATGTAGATCATCACACATGGAAAAGACCCTTAATCAATTTCGAAAATATTAAACAGGTGGAAAGTCCACAACCAATTATTTGACAAATGAACACAGAAAAGCACTCCAGACAAACAAGATGATACCCCAGAAGTAATAACTACCCAGCACCCAAACTTTGTCAGGCTACATAAAGCCCAGAGCTGTACCCAAGATAAATTCTGGCCAGATCTTTATCCACAAAAAGAAATATCAGCTGATTCCTGTACCGACTAATATCTTTCTTCATCTGAGTTCCACAATGCATTCTCTGTGCTAATATTTTCTCATTTACAGTAATATCACATTCCCTACTTGTCTAAGCAGCTTCAGGTATTCAATTTGGCTCCAAAGACTTAAAAGCAAAAGAAAAACTTAACAGTTACAGTTCAGCTTGAAAACGTAATGGCTCAAAAGCAGTCGCATACACATTAACGGCTCAAAACTTAACATTAGCTTCAGTTCCAGCTTGAACAGCTTCCGTTCACACACAGGTAGCTTATGAAAACTTAATGGCTCAGAAGCAGTCGCACACACAGGAAAGCAAAGCAGTTAAGCAAAAATACCTGAGCAAGCAGTTGCTCAGTACACAGGTATCCTTAAAGCAATCGCAGTTCAGCTCCAAAGACTAAAAAGCAATATAAAATGAAAAATTAACAGCTCAAAACTTAACCTCAGATTCAGTTCCACCTTGAACAGCTTCCATTCACACACAGGTAGCTTATGAAAACTTAATGGCTCAGAAGCAGTCGCACACACAGGAAAGCAAAGCGGTTAAGCAAAAATACCTGAGCAAGCAATCGCTCAGTACACAGGTATCCTTAAAAGCAATTGCAGTTCAGCTTCACCTAGAGCAGCTTCAGTTCACACATACAAGTAACCCATGACAACTTAACTGCTCAGAAGCAGTCGCACATAGAGGAAAGCAAAATAATTAAGCAAAAATACCTGCGCAAGCAGTCGTTCTGTTTGGCTCCAAAAGCAAAGACTTAACACAATTAAAACAAAAACTTAACAGCTAGGCAAAAGTAGTCATTTCCATGCTTGCCCCTTGAGCTCTATTCCAACAGGCTGACAGACCTGATGTAATCTCGCATGTCATGATGTTGCTCCAAAAGCGTGAAAGAAATAAATTTAAAAAAAAATCAGGAATGAAGGGGTGCCACTCAGGAATCATGGCACCCCATTATTTGGACCCCAAAGCTCGGTAAAAACCGAGCAATTCGGTACAGTTGGGAGGTATGCATATAGTACTGTCATTAATAGGTTCATAGGTTCATAGGTTCATACTAGGCTATCTGCCCTAGGGCATTTATAAGCCTAGCCAGAGTGTGTTTGGCTTTCGCCACCCATTTTAAATTAATTTTGCTATGTCCTTTTTCGAGGTTAGTATACTGTGCCTCTGTCTAACAGTGACACAGAAGTGATACCCAGGGTAAACTTACGATCTCCCAGCCACTCATCAAGATTCCTCTTGAAGAGAGTCAATGATGGACTCTGCCTAACCTGGACTGGGATTTTATTCCAGAGTGAAGGGAGCCTCTGGGTTATGAATCTGTCCCTCCAGCATGTCCTATTTATTTCAGTGCTGAGGTTCAAGTCTCTCGAGCATGTAGCTCGATGGGATTTGGATTTTCTGAGGTGCAGCATGTCCATTAATTCTGGATTGGGCATGGCTTTATACGTCAGGCACAGATCGCCTCTGAGCAGGCGGTATGCCACTGAGTAGAGCTGGAGTTTCTTTAACCGGGCAGCATATGGCATCTGTTTGAGCCCTTTGATCCTCTTGGTGAGGTACTTTTGGGGTCTTTCCAGTTGCTGCAGGTGTCTGGTAAGGTACATCTCAAAAGGGGCATTGTACTCAATTATGGGCCTGATGAGGGATGAGTAAAGAGGCACAATGACCTCCCCTGATCTAGATGTGAATCCCTTCATGATTAGGTGGGTTATATAAAATGTTTTTCTAACCACTTTGGCCATGTGGTTGTCAAATGAGAGATTGCTATCAACTTGGGTCCCCAGGTCCCTAATTACTTCTTCTGTACTTAATGGATTACCACCTATGTGGTAATTTGTGGGCACTTTGTTTTTGCCAAAGGGGGTGACTATACACTTTTTGGCATTTAGCTTGAGGCCATGGCTCTGGCACCAGTTGTCTGTTTCTATGAGGCCCTTTTGGAGGATGCTTGTGATGGCTGGAGAGTCGATTATGGCACCCAGTTTGCAGCCATTTGCGAACTTGGTCAGTCACAGTCCTTCCATGTTGGCCTGTACCTCCGAGAAATATATACCAAACAAGAGAGGTCCCGGGACTAAGGATTGTGGGACGCCACTTGTAACTGGTTTGGAGTCTGACATGGCTCAAGCAATTCTAACCATGTGGGTTCTGTCCTTGAGCCAGTTTGCAACCCATCTAGTGACATAGAGGTTTATATTTAAGCTGGTGAGCTTATCTATAATGCCCGAGTGGGGTATTGTATCGAAGGCTTTTGCAAGGTCCAGGTAGGTTGTGTGGACCACCTTCCCCTCATCAATGGCCTTGGTGACTGTTTCAAAGAAATCAACCAGGTTTAAGAGGCAGGATCTGCCCTTAACAAAGCTGAACTGGGAAGGATCCAGTGTCTGTAGGTCCCCAATATCTTTATTTATGAGGTCCATGATGATCCTTTCCATAGCTTTGCAGACCAAGCTAGTCAGGCTTATGGGGCGATAGTTTCCAGGATCCGTTGAGGCACCACCTTTGTGGAGAGGGACCACTGTTGCTGTACGCCACTCTTTGGGTACATATCCTGTAGTAAGGCTGAGATTGAACAGTAGTTTTATGTTTGGGTTTAGCTCTTCTTGGAGTTCATGTAGGATGCAGCCGGGACACCGCCTGGTCCCATTGATGCTGTGTTTTTTGCTTTGGAGAGGGCAGCTCTTACCTGAGCATCTGAGATGTCAGGGGGGCAGCACTCTGCTGGGATAGATATTTGCTCTTTTGGTGGGGGGGGGAGTTTGCGCTGAACCTGTCAGCTAGGATGTTGGCAATGTCTGTGGGTTCAAGGCGCCGCCCCAACTGCTAATCGTCGTCGGACAGGGACTGAGCACAGTAAGGTAAGCAAAAGGCTATAACAAATTAGATGTAAATCAAAAAGCGTCACTTCAAACAAGTTGTTTGTTGTTTTTTTAATTTAAAAAAAAAAGCGTTTAAGCTCTTGCTTATGCAGCGTCCACATATAACAAATAAGGAAGGAAGGTTAGTGTAAAAACCTAACTAATGTCTGTGGGTTCGGTGTATGTTTTGTCATTTTGGACTAATTCTGAGCATATCTGGGAATTCCCACCCAGGTTCCTAACATAACTAAAGAAAGCCTTGTGATTATCCTTAGTGTCCTGTGCAATTTTTCTCTCGAAGCTGGCCTTAGATGATTTTATGAGTGCCCGTAGTTTTTTGCTAATACTGATCAGAGATGCCTTCCCTTTTTGGGATTTTGCTCTATCATGTAGTAGCTTCCTCCTTCTATTGTATAGTTTGTTTATGGCTGGGGTCCACCAGACAGGATGTCTGCCTTTGGAGGATTGGGTCTTGGTTTTATTTGGGATGGCATGATCCATGCATTCCTGAAGGTGTTCATAGAATGCATTTATAAAGGATTCTGCGGTCTGGGCCGTATTTTCCACAGGCCCAGGGGCTTTGAAGGATTCCACCTAGGATTTGAGCAGTGTGAAATTTGCTTTAGAGAAGTTTTTCACTATGGTTTTCAGGGCAGGGGGTGGAGTCGGGATGTGAATATCCAGTGAGATTAGTTTATGGTCTGATCTTACCAGTGAGGGATACACTTCTGGTCTGGAGCATAGAGTCCCCATGTTGGTGATGATCAGGTCCAGTATGTTTTCCCCTCTTGTGGGAGTGGTAACAAGTTGTTCCAGAGCATTTGAGTTTATAAATTCTAGGAACCTTTGGGCTAGGGTGTTGGAGCTAGAGTAATGCTCCCAGTCTATGTTTGGGTAGTTGAAGTCACTCAATATAATGGTGTTTGGAGAGACCTTCATATTTTCTAGTGTTCTCAGGAAGGCCGAGTGGGGTTCCTGGATTTGGGAGGGTGGTCTGTAGCAGGCTATAAACTGGAAGGCAGTTTTACCCACTGTTAGTTGCACATGGATAGTCTCTGATGCTTCGTGCTGTGCCATCAACCTGGAGGTGTGGGTATCTTTGACGAATATTGATACTCCCCCTCCTTTTGTGGTTCGGTCCAAGTTTTGGGGCCGAAAAGCATGGTATGAGGTATAACCTGGTAGTGCTGGGGTGCTCTCGGGAGCCTTGAACCAGGTTTCTGTTACTGCACAGATATCGATGTTCTCCATGCTAAGAAGAGTTTCTAGTGCATGCATCTTGAGGTTTAGACTTCTGGCGTTGAGTAGCATTACTCTTAATTTCTTATCCCTTGTGATACCTATGGAGGTGGGTTTGTCTTTTGAGCCTTGCCTAAAAAAGGCACGATGGGGGTAGCAAGAGCCTTTTCCAATATCTGAAAGCCCAGGGGTGACAGGTGCAAGCTGTCCCTAGCGAAGTATCGTGGCTTGTCGAGCATGTCATCCCAGGCTGACAGGCATTGTATCCCCTTTGAATGACACCAATACTTAAGCCAATTGTTGAAAGTGATCATCTTGTCTTCATATTGTGGCATCATTCTTGGTGAGGGTAAGATGCTACTCAAGGTCAGGGTCATACCGGCCTGGGCTACATGCTCAGAGAGCTCCTCTATGTCTCTTTTCATGTAGTCCAGGGAAGTACGTCTCAGGTCATTCACACCAAGCATGGACAATGACTGAGTCATATTTGTACTTGCCTTGGAGTGACCTGATTGCTTGTGTTATGTGACGGATCCTAGCGCCCGACAGGCAGCTCACTGTGACCTTCTCCTTGTTCAGCCTGGTGAGCGGGACGTCAGTGTGCCTGACGATAGAGTCACCTATTACAAGTGTATCAGGTGTGTTGTTTAGCCTTAAGGGCTGTGACTGTTCTGCACACTGGCTTTGTGAGCTATGTGTTGCATGTGTTTTGTTTTGGGGTAGCGGTTGCTTGGGTGTCTGCTTTGGAGGTTGCTACTGCTTAGGAAGATTTTTATTTAGAGCCTCCGAGTATGTTTTTGTGTGTTTATTTGTTTGGATTGCTGTCGTGGTAGGTCTATGTGAGACTGGAATTGTAGTGAGTGTGGTTTCCTTCTCCTCCTGACTGGTTTCGCCATTACTGAGTTGAGAGAGCTTAGCCTCCAGTATGGCTATATGGTTGCATCTCTCATATGTGTTGGAATTTGTTGGGAGGAGGAGAGGGTTGTCTGTGTACATGAGGCAGTTGTAACATTGCCTCAAGATTCCCAGATTCACCAGCTGGACCGGAGAGGAGATTGACAACTGACCTTTGGACATGCTAGAATAGTATTGGGAATTCCTTTATAATTGAAAAAAGGGCCAATGGGGAATGAGGTACTCAAGGGGAGTTTGTGAGGGTGTAGTGCTTTTAATATTTTAGTGCTGACTTATATAATTGCTTTAGTGAGCAAGTACCAGGTAACTTAAATGCAATGTGTTACAGGTAACTTAAATGCAAAAATGACAAACAGTAACTTTCTTTCAAGTGAAACAAGGAAATAAGTACAGTAAACAATGCAGATATCACTAAGGGATCCACAGAAGTGCTGAAAACCCGCGTTTTAGGTGGAATTAGCATTTCAGGGAAATAACAAGCAAACAAACAACAAGCATACAAACAAAGCTAGATTCAGCAGGCCTGGATCTAGTCTATGCTACAGCAAACAAGGTGTACCAATTTCAGTAAGAAACTGTTCAAATATGCAGGCACTATAAGCCTTTAACCAGAAATTCCCAGCTCAGAAGGCAGAGTCCAGCCTCTCCTCCCACAAGAGTGCAGACCACGAACCTTCTTAATGTAAAATAACTGGCCTGAAGCCCAAGTGCTTAAATCAGAACTAATACACTTTTAGAATAACAGACACTGAGCCCTCATTCAGCAGTTCACAACTTAGAAGGATGTAAGCTACCTGTCCTGCCACCACAGTGCAGGCCACAAACCTTCCTAATGTAAAACAACTGGTCTGAAGCCCAAGTGCTTAATCCAAAAGACTTAGAATGATAGCTACACTTTAATCAAGTTACTACCAAGCATGTCGTGTCTAGTTGTATGACAGTTACTAAAAATCAATTGAAAATATCTGAATGCTAGTATAAACACAACACTACATATACTGTGAAGTATTTTCAAAGACTTTTGGCATGAGCTATTCACAAACACCACTTACAACATCCTATTGAACAGGTTAAATGCTGAATGCCAGAACTGATACTCAAGGCCTGGTATCAGGACTCTAAATAATTTTATATTTTCCTAGTAAACAAATAGTTTAATAAAAAAAAACATAAGCTAATTAACATGCAGTACCTTAATGTGTAACTCTCCAGAATATGCAACTTTTACACAACATGATCATGTCACTGCATCCTTTCTTAATTATTCTCATTGACTATAGAAACTGGTTTCACCTTAGCTATGAAATTAATTTATTGTTAGTATTGATAGTCATTTATTGTTAGTCATATGAACTATACATGAGCTTAAAAGACTGCAACATCAAAATCTCATGAAAAAATATCTCTAAACAGCAAAATGTTAACCTACTTTTAAACCGTGTATATACATTCTTATATACAAGAGCTAGACTGCAAGTAAGAGATGGGACAGAGGAGATGGGAGAGAGAGAGAGAGAACACACATGCTTTTCTTTACTGGAAGGCATTCTGGGAAATATGCACCGTTCCATTAAAGAATTCAGTAGCTCAGGTAATGTGCAACCAGACAAACCTTTTCACAGTTACTAACCCAAATTAGAAATAATATTACACAGATATGATTCACTTCATCACAGGTTATTACTGTGCCTAACCTTTTGGCTAACTGCAAAAATGGTGATGAAAGAGATATTACCTATAAAAGTCATGGGGAACAGAATTATTTTGCATATGTAAGCCTTTTTTTTCTGAAATTGCTCATTTACTTTTGGGGCTTGAAAAGATTCTTTACTTTTTCTTCATGATCACTGAGACTACATTCCATTCTGTCTTAAATCACATTGTTTTTACACTAGATAAATCTTTATGGAGCAAATTCTAGGAATCCACTGCCCACTGAGTAAATAAATCTCTGATAGGTTTAATTTTGTCACACTCTTGGCAATCACCTTGGAATCTGTTTGTGTAAACATTACAGACCGTGGCTAAGTGCCTGTCTCCCTGACATATTTCAATACTTGTAGCAATTCATTCTTTCTTTCTTTCTCTGTACAGTTTGCAGCAACACTTGAACAAAAAAGATCACATGGGATTTTATGGAATTTCTATTCACTGGGTCGCTTTTGTCACCTTTCCTTTATGTCTCATTCTTCCTGAAATGATGGTTCCAGAACTGGGTTGCAAGTGTTTGGTAGAAATGATGTCCTTTGATACATCAGTAAGTAAACTGCATCAAACAGGCAAGATCTGTTTTAACGAAAGCAGCCCATACACTCTGAGGCTTCTACATATATATATATATATATATATATATATATATATATATATATATATGTTTCCTTTTTTTTCCTGATGTTCTGTGATCTCAGAGCTGACTGTTTCTAGAAGGAGTAGATTTCCAAAGGTACTGCTTTTTATATCTCCATGACATGGACAGCTAAAACTCTGATTATTCTCTGTCCAACCAAGGTTAACTTAGTGACTTTGGTAGTGGAAGAAGTGGTAGAGTAGGAATAAGAGTGATTGCCAGACAGTGCTTTACCCATCCTGTGGAGGGGTGAATGTGGTGAGGCCTTGCCACGTGAGAGACACAATTGGACAGGACATTTAGCAGCTCGCTACACTGGGGCAGCCTGTCTGGCACTGGTCACACTATAACTGGGTCAGAGATATCCTGGCATTGTAAACCTCTGCTTCAGCAGGGAGTGTTTAATAACTACGGTAGAGAAGAGATTTATGGTCCAAAAATTCCTGGCGTGTCAGGATCACAGTCTTGTCAGCCAACTGTTGCTCCCACCACCAACCTGTAAGTAGGAGCATTATGAGGTAAATCTCCTCTACATAGAAGTAGAATTCCCTCAGGGGAGATTTAGGGTGCGGTGGTCAATGGGACAGGGAAACAAAATCTCTGACTATGTGACAGAGTAAGTGGTTAATAGTATTCAGGATCTAGGCAAAAAAAACAAAATGTGTTGTGTTCCTGAAAGTGCGATGATATGTTGCAGAAAGTTCACTTGATCCCCAAAACTATATATACCCTAACTGATGCCAAGACAGTGCCAGAAAACTTTTGTTTTCTTGGAGATTATATTTTTGGCTAAGTATCCAGGACGCAGAAAGGTATTGGCCAGCATGCCTTGCTTTGTACTCCTAGAACTAGAGATTATTCTCTGTATTAATAATCTTTCTGCATGGGTAAGGTTTTCTTGTGATTCTGAGGTTGTTTGTACGAAAGATCAAGGCCTAAAGTAATGTAATACTCATAAATATACTTTCCTTACTTGTATCATTATAAAACATATCCAGTTGTAAATGGTGCCAGAAACACCTTCATCATCTTGTTTGCCATCTGTAAGCTTAATATAATCCATGGGTAAACCATTCTGGATCCATTTATTGGTTACTATGGCTACAGTAAACTAGAAAAATGGAAAACAGCCTAATAGTGAGTCTTGAGGAGCTCTACAAGACACACTTCACCACTCTCTTTGCATGCAGTATGACTTCTGCTATTATTGCTCCAATGTGGGTAAATGACAAACAAACAGAAAGACAAAAAACATAAAATGATTGTTATAGAAGGAAAGAGATGCATAGCATATGTCTGTATAAAAAGGAGGAGTCCCAGATGTATTTGATAAGAGTCATTGGTCACACTTTAAGCTTCACAACTTGAATAAAAGAAACCTTACAAGGAACATCTCAAAAGCTATTTTGGTCTGTGTGTCTGTTAGTTGCGGACTACTCGTGTGCAGAATCTCAGAGACACCACCATAAAATTCTGTGAGTGTCGGTCTATCAGGACCTGCTTTTTAATAAATCACATTGTTTACACCTGAGAAGCCAAAATATGCAGAAAGCAATCATTGGTTATTCTGAGAAGAACTTTGCCAGTGATTTCACTGTTAGACATACATGGTTTGGAGCTCATCATTTAGTTTTCTGTGTTCTTCACAGCATTTTGACTGAGTGGGGCCGAACAGTGCTGTTATATATACTAGAAGGGCAATCTCCCATACTGTTGCCCTGTGTCACTGAAATCAGTAATAGTGGATTTGTGGGCACTCACAGGCCTATTCATTTAAAATGTATGGTTTAGGTGAATCATTCTAGTAAAGAAGGATCCCTCAGAAAGCAAAGTTAAAATACACTCAAGGTAATTGGCCACGGTCTGCTTTTCCGAACTGGAAAAAGTTGAGTTAAAATTTATCATTGCTCTTGTCACCCCAAATTCCCATAACTTTTTATGAGTTCTAATTCAAAAAGCAGGAAGCTGGAAGAGTAGGAATTTATTAGCAGAATCAAATTCCCACTTAGTGTATCTTGGACCGTGGGCTGCTTAATGAAAACAAATCCTTAAAAAAATCATCATCTAAGTGGTTCTCTGCCTCCTGCTATTGGTTTTATTGTTTGATTCTTAAAGTCTAAAATTTGTTCAAACACTTTCCAGTTTTGACCACCGTGCCCTTGACCAGAGGTCAATCATCTCCTTAACTACTTATATGCTAAAATGGAGCAGCTTTAGAGCCTGTTATCTTACTATCTTCATCATCGGTGCCATCTGGCATGGCATGAAAGAATGGGAGAACAACACAAAAACTGAACACCTTCACCAGATAATACTAATGGACAAAAGGAGTTAATTTATGTAGCTTGTGCTAGGTAATAGTCAAATATAAGAATGACCTCTCACCTAAGTCCTGCATGTATGCACCCCCCAAAACAGTGATAGTATCTCAGGTTAGTAAGTCTCCAACTGTTATGGACCACAGTGCTGTTAATGTTCAACCATGTCTTTATGGGGGATTCATGTGATTGCTTTGTAAAGGTTTTTGACACAGCAGTATTGTGTCATCCATTGAATAAATACATATCTTTACAGTCCTGTAAGTCTGTAAGTATTCTGTGTCAGAGTGCACATCATATGAGCTGTGACAATGAAATAAAATGAATGACACTGAAGCAGACACAAAACCCTGGCTTGCTATGTAGCCTTGCTTTACTGGGTCTTACCTGTTTTACTCACAGATTAAGTTGAACTGAAATTACCAATCATCCTTGCTTAAAGCTGTCGATTCAGGCAAGAACTACATAATTTATAGTACCTTCACATTTAGCTTGTCAGTTATAATTCAGTTTTTTTAAATAAAAAATACTTTATCCTAGTATATACATGATTTGCATCATATATTGAGAAAACTGATTTTTCAGAGCTGTCTTTTTAACTACTATTTAATGATTTGTCAGCTACAAAGGTGAGTAAACATCATTCAGATTAATATAATAGAAAAACAGAATAGAATAGAAAAGAATGGAATACAATAGAATAACTAATGGCATCCTAAGACGCAAACAATGGTATCATAACATAAATGTATGTTCAAGTTACAACTCAACAGCCTATGTCAGGCCATAAGCAGCACTAATGGATTATAATTGCTGGTTTGGTTTTATTACACTCTAAAATAAGTTTCTATTTATCCCACCCTATCCCTTAGACTAGCGCTTACCTCATTCTCCAGTTCAGATGTTTGAGGTGTGCCTGTAGAATGAAGCACAGAAGTAGTAATTATGTCAAATAAAATACCTGCAGCAGTCAGACTGAGTGTGTATTAGCCAACATCAGTAGTATGGTTTATAAAGCCTGACAAAGCTTGATGTGTACAAACAGAACTTTCTAAATGTCATTACTTGTGCATTAGGTTTTTTTGTGTTTCTTAATTTATTTACCTCCTCAGATGCCAGAGAATCCATAATAACAGATTGGGTGGGGCATGCTAGCCAGTTTCAGTAAAGGGAGTTTTCAAACTAAGAAGAAGTTTATGATTAGGGAGGGACCAATACTGGCAAGAAATGTTATGTAGTGAAAAGATTGCATTGGAGTAACCAAGATCTTTCCCCTTTACGTACTTTGTATTACCACTCTTTAGTCTGTTTATCATGTCAGAATGGTTTCCAGCATCCAGCTGTGATATCACAAGTCAAATGATTACAATCACACATCAAAAAGGGAAATGATTGAATTGAAGTATTAGTACAATGATGCCACATCAATAAGCACATCCTTTGTAAATAACAGGAAAAATCCTGAAATTCAAATGTGGAGGTCATATTTAGTCATTTGAAGTTTTATTCTTTGCCAGCAGTCATGGGCACTTCTTCCCTGGAAGGAAAACATTCCTCCTAATTAGTGAAATTAAATATTACATGACACTTGTGCTCAAACTCAAATATGAGGTTGGGCAATTAGCTGTAGGGAGGGAACAGAAGGGAAGGAGGTTTTAGGATCAGGGAGCAGGAACAGGGGTTTTAGGGTTAGGAAGCAGGGGGGGGTTACAGAGTGGGAGGAAGATTTTAGGATTAGGGAGCAGGAGGAGGATTGCAGTGTTCTGAAGCGGTAACGGAGTTTTGGGCTTAGGGAGTGAAAGGGGAGTTTTAGGGTTAGGGTTAAGGAGCAATCAGAGAATTTAGGTTTGGGGTGTTAGACTTTTAGGATTACGGAGTGATCAGGGACATTATGTTTAGGGAGAGGATGGAGTTTTGGGTTTACAGAGTAATTGGAGACTTTAGATGTAGAGAAGGGGAGTGGAGGTTTAGGGTAAGGGGCCAAGGAGTTGGATTAGGTTTAGGTTTAGGGTTCAGGTTCTGGTAAGGATATGCAGTTTATAGAATTGGGTGGGGGGAGATTAGGCTAGTGGAAGTTTGAGCACTGTTTTTTTTTGAGCAAGTCACAGTGAGCAGGTGTATCATGAACTACTAGCATGTGAGGTCATAGACCCATAATTTCAACCTGACCCATGCACTGGATTCCCTGCTTCTGTAGCCTTATACCTTAGTTCTTAAAAGAAATGTGTTTACATTGGATACAGTATGTTAAATCAAGTCCTGATTAACGCAGGGACCATTTCATTGAACACAGGGAATAAATAATGCCAAAAAGATGCCCTTGGTGACATAACCTCATGGCTAGTTCTCCATTTTGAAGCAATGCTTTCTCAGTTAACTGGAGTTAAAATTGTATACGGTTATCATTTAAATCTCCAATGGTTGTGCGTTGATGCCGAGCAACATATAGTCTGGCAGTGCGATAACGATGAAAATGGTAAGTTGTTTGTTCTTTTTCCTTCATTATCAACCCCACCATTTACAGTTGTTACCCCAGTACCACCATTTACAGTTGTTACCCCAGTGCCACCATTTACAGTTGTTACCCCAGTACCACCATTTACAGTTGTTACCCCAGTGCCACCATTTACAGTTGTTACCCCAGTGCCACCATTTACAGTTGTTACCCCAGTGCCACCATTTACAGTTGTTACCCCAGTGCCACCATTTACAGTTGTTACCCCAGTGCCACCATTTACAGTTGTTACCCCAGTACCACCATTTTTATATAAATATGTCAGGGATCACTTTACATTTAGGGTAATAAAATAGTTTGGGGCTGGAATTCTGTTGCTTGCTTTTGCAGTTAATTTCCCTTTATTGATTTATATCAAAAATCATAATATGGTTTCTTATATGAATTTCCAGAATACAAAATTCAAGATATTTACATTATACAGATACTCATCAATCATCAGCATATATAAGCAAGCACAAATACAATTGTAAGGAAAAGGGAGATACATTGCAACAGTGTGTGTGCTAATTATATCACAAACTCTCTACAGTGCACTATGTTTCCTGAAGAAAAAAATGCATTTAGCTTACACATTTACTATCTGCAAAACAGTAATGCCAAATATTTTTCAGTGAATTAAAATAACTTTCAGCAACTTGTTAAACACAAAAATTAAAGTGCAGTTTTAAGCTAGAAAACAATTTCAGCTCAGAAACTCAGGGATAAGTTGGTTGCCTTCCTCAGAACTGATATCTTCACAACAAAATCACTGTTGTTTTTATTAATGCAGACCTTAGTATCAGCCAGCCCAGTATATAGCCAGTTCTGACTAGAATATTCTTATTATGGTTTTCAAAAGCAGGAAATAAAAATCCCTCCAAACCTCGCACTGTACTTCTGACGCCATCAAGTCCCTTCCAGCAGATATTTGAGGCAGAGGACAAATTTAGGGAAATGTCTTCTGCAATTCATTGAATTTTACACATGTACCGTTTAGAAGACAGAAATGCAAGTCTCAGAAGTGAACCTGTATAGACATTACCTGTACATAGGTTCATAGGTTCATAGGTTCATACTAGGCTATCTGACCTAGGGCATTTAAAAGCCTAGCCAGAGTGTGTGTGGCTTTCACCACCCCTTAGGATGAGAATACTATACCCATTAGTTTGCTGTGCCTCTGTCCAGCAGTGATGCAGAGATGATTCCCGGGGTAAACCTACGATCTCCCATCCACTCATCAAGATTTCTCTTGAACAGAGTCAGTGAGGGCTCTGCCTCACATGGACTGGGATTCTGTTCCATAGTGTAGGGAGTCTCTGGGTGATGAATCTGTCCCTCCAGCACGTCCTATTTATATCCGTGTTGAGGTTTAAGTCTCTTGCTCTCGTGGCTCTGGTGGATTTGGATTTTTTGAGGTGGAGCATGTCCATTAATTCCGGGTTGGACATGGCCTTGTATGTCAGGCACAGATCACCTCTGAGCAGACGGTATGCGACTGAATAGAGCTGGAGTTTCTTCAGTCGGGCATCGTATGACATATGTTTGAGCCCCTTTATCCTTTTGGTGAGGAACTTTTGGGGTCTTTCCAACTGCTGCAGGTGTCGGGTAAGGTACATTCCGAATGGGGCGTTGTACTCAATCATTGGTCTGATAAGTGAAGAGTACAGGGGTCAAGGTCAAGGTAGGCTGTGTGAACTGCCTTACCCTCATCAATGGCCTTAGTGACTGTTTCGAAAAAGTCGACCAAGTTCAAGAGGCAGGATCTGCCCTTGACAAAGCCAAATTGGGTAGGATCCAGTGTCTGTAGGTCCCTAATGTCTTTATTTATGAGTTCCATTATGATCCTCTCCATAGCTTTGCAGACAAGGCTCGTCAAGCTTATGGGGCAGTAATTTCCAGGGTCTGTAGAAGCACCACCTTTGTGGAGTGGGACCACAGTTGCCGTACGCCATTCTTTGGGTACGTATCCTGTAGTAAGGCTAAGATTAAACAGCAGCCTTATGTGTGGGTTTAGTTTCTCATTGAGTTCATGTAGCACACAGCCGGGGATACCGTCCGGTCCCATTGATGCTGTGTTTTTTGCTTTAGAGAGAGCAGCTCTCACCTGGGCATCTGAGATGTATGGGAGGCTAGACTCTGGTGGGATAGATATTTCTCCTTTTGGGGGGGGGAGCGGAGAAATTTGCACTGAACCTGTCTGCCAGTATGTTGGCAATGTCTGTGGGTTCAGTGATTTTTTTATCATTTTGGACTAATTCTGAGCATATCTGGGAGTTTCCACCCAGGTTTCTAACATAGCTAAAGAAGGCTTTATGATTGTCTTTTGTGTCATTAGCGATTTTTCTCTCAAAGTTGGCCTTGGATGATTTTATGAGTGATCGTAGTTTTTTGCTAGTATTGATCAGAGATGCCTTCCCATTTAGGGATTTTGCTCTGTCATGTAGTAGCTTTCTCCTCTTGTTGTAGAGTTTGTTTATGGCTGGAGTCCACCAGACCAGGCGCTTGCCTTTGGTGGAAAGGGTCTTGATTTTATTAGGGATTGCTTGATCCATACATTCCTGGAGGTGCTCGAGAAGGCATTTGTAAGGGTTTCAGCAGCGTGGGTTGTGGTTTCCACTGGCTCGGGGGCCTTGAAGGATACCACTCCAGTCTTAAGAAGTGTGAAGTTTGCTTTTGAGAAGTTCTTCACTGTGGCCTTTTTTGCTGGGGGTGGGGCGGATGTGGATCTCCAGTGAGATTAATTTATGGTCTGATCTCACCAATGAGGGATATACTTCCGTGTGGAGCATTTTGTCCCCATGTTTGTGATGATCAGGTCTAGTATATTTTCTCCTCTTGTGGGAATGGTGACTAGTTGTTCCATAGCATTTGAGTTTATGAACTCAAGGAACCTTTGGGCTAGGGTGTTGGGGCTTGAGTAATGTTCCCAGTCTATGTTTGGGTAGTTGAAGTCACCCAATATGATGGTGTTTGGAGAGACATTCATACTCTCCAGTGTCTTCAGGAAGGCTGTGTGGGTTTCCTGAGTTTGAGAAGGTGGTCTGTAGCATGTTACAAACTGTAGGGCAGTTTTACCTATGGTTAATTGCACCTGGATGGTCTCCGATGGTTCGTGCGTTGCCACTAACCTGAACCTCTTTCTGTCTAACTTTAAATCCTTTAAAGATTATCAGACTCAGAATTTCATCCCATTACAATTTATGCATTTTTAATGTGTTTATTCTAATTTTCTTTGAGATTATTCTGGTGGTGCATCATGAGACCTTGATAATCTTTATGGTCCTTGAACTTAGAAGATTGCTTTTCCAGCTTTGAAATTCTGCATTTTAGTTAATTGGCTTGCTTATCACGGTTTGAGAATGTACTTCAGTAAATCAAAATGTGTATGTGTGCTTGTGCGCACATATGTGTGTGTGTGTGTGTGTGTGTGTGTGTGTGTGTGTGTGTGTGTGTGTGTGTGTGTGTGTGTGTGTGTGTGTGTGTGTGTGTGTGTGCATTTGTGTGCGTGTGTGTGTGTGTGTGTGTGTGTGTGTGTGTGTGTGTGTGTGTGTGTGTCTACCTTTATGTCTAGTCTTCATGATTGCATAGGTAGACACTAATTGTTTGATATTACTTGTGAACATCTGCTATCTCTGTAAAAAACAAAAACAAAAAAAAAAAAATCTTGCTTTTTTCCCACTTTTCTGAGAGTTAAAAAAGTTCAGTTACAGGCTTGCTGTTCCTGAACTGTTTGAAAGTTTCTGTGAGGCCATTTTTGCTTGGGCTGAGGGAGGGTCTCTGTGTTCATCAGTGGCAGTGACTAACATTGAGCAGCTTGGGTGGGCGGGCCCCTGTAGAGGTGGTTACTGACTTGAAACTGTAGTTTTATTGGCCACTAGGGGTCATTTCCATAACTCCTTCATCTTCCTCTCTTAAAACCTAGTTGCCTCGTGGTTTGAGCGTCTTTTCAGGCTTGTTGGCTGTTGGTGAAGCACCCTCCAAGAGGAAAAACGCTGAGAGAAGAAGGGAGCCACTTTTGAGATTTTAAGTATTTTTTCTCTGTTTATTTGCTAAGTTTTTCTGCATAGCTGCCTAGCTTGAGCATTTTCTGGCTTGTTAAACTTGATTTCTGTATTAGTAGCTGTATTTAGAGCACAACCAAAAGCTGTTTGCTGAATTTCCTGTTTGCACTTAATTTTAAATCGTGTTTTTCTTAAAACTTGCATATTTTCTGTCCTTGACCTAGCACTCTTGTGTGGGGTCATTTACTGCACTGTTATAACTTGATATTACTTGTGAACCTATGCTATCTCTGTAAAAAAGCAAAAACAAAAAAAAAATCTTGCTTTTTTCCCACTTTTCTGAGAGTTAAAAAAGTTCAGTTACAGGCTTGCTGTTCCTGAACTGTTTGAAAGTTTCTGTGAGGCCATTTTTGCTTGGGCTGAGGGAGGGTCTCTGTGTTCATCAGTGGCAGTGACTAACATTGAGCAGCTTCCCTGCCCCCCGTAGAGGTGGTTACTGACTTGAAACTGTAGTTTTATTGGCCACTAGGGGTCATTTCCATAACTCCTTCATCTTCCTCTCTTAAAACCTAGTTGCCTCATGGTTTGAGCGTCTTTTCAGGCTTGTTGGCTGTTGGTGAAGCACCCTCCAAGAGGAAAAAACGCTGAGAGAAGAAGGAGCCACTTTTGAGATTTTAAGTATTTTTCTCTGTTTATTTGCTAAGTTTTTCTGCATAGCTGCCTAGCTTGAGCATTTTCTGGCTTGTTAAACTTGATTTCTGTATTAGTAGCTGTATTTAGAGCACAACCAAAAGCTGTTTGCTGAATTTCCTGTTTGCACTTAATTTTAAATCGTTTTTTCTTAAAACTTGCATATTTTCTGTCCTTGACCTAGGACTCTTGTGTGGGGTCATTTACTGCACTGTTATAACTTGATATTACTTGTGAACCTCTGCTATCTCTGTAAAAACAAAAACAAAAAAAAAATCTTGCTTTTTTCCCACTTTTCTGAGAGTTAAAAAAGTTCAGTTACAGGCTTGCTGTTCCTGAACTGTTTGAAAGTTTCTGTGAGGCCATTTTTGCTTGGGCTGAGGGAGGGTCTCTGTGTTCATCAGTGGCAGTGACTAACATTGAGCAGCTTCCCTGCCCCCGTAGAGGTGGTTACTGACTTGAAACTGTAGTTTTATTGGCCACTAGGGGTCATTTCCATAACTCCTTCATCTTCCTCTCTTAAAACCTAGTTGCCTCGTGGTTTGAGCGTCTTTTCAGGCTTGTTGGCTGTTGGTGAAGCACCCTCCAAGAGGAAAAAAACGCTGAGAGAAGAAGGGAGCCACTTTTGAGATTTTAAGTATTTTTTCTCTGTTTATTTGCTAAGTTTTTCTGCATAGCTGCCTAGCTTGAGCATTTTCTGGCTTGTTAAACTTGATTTCTGTATTAGTAGCTGTATTTAGAGCACAACCAAAAGCTGTTTGCTGAATTTCCTGTTTGCACTTAATTTTAAATCGTTTTTTTCTTAAAACTTGCATATTTTCTGTCCTTGACCTAGCACTCTTGTGTGGGGTCATTTACTGCACTGTTATAACTTGATATTACTTGGGAACCTCTGCTATCTCTGTAAAAAACAAAAACAAAAAAAAAAAATCTTGCTTTTTTCCCACTTTTCTGAGAGTTAAAAAAGTTCAGTTACAGGCTTGCTGTTCCTGAACTGTTTGAAAGTTTCTGTGAGGCCATTTTTGCTTGGGCTGAAGGAGGGGCTCTGTGTTCATCAGTGGCAGTAACTAACATTGAGCAGCTTCCCTGCCCCCCGTAGAGGTGGTTACTGACTTGAAACTGTAGTTTTATTGGCCACTAGGGGTCATTTCCATAACTCCTTCATCTTCCTCTCTTAAAACCTAGTTGCCTCGTGGTTTGAGCGTCTTTTCAGGCTTGTTGGCTGTTGGTGAAGCACCCTCCAAGAGGAAAAAACGCTGAGAGAAGAAGGGAGCCACTTTTGAGATTTTCTCTGTTTATTTGCTAAGTTTTTCTGCATAGCTGCCTATCTTGAGCATTTTCTGGCTTGTTAAACTTGATTTCTGTATTAGTAGCTGTATTTAGAGCACAACCAAAAGCTGTTTGCTGAATTTCCTGTTTGCACTTAATTTTAAATCGTTTTTTTCTTAAAACTTGCATATTTTCTGTCCTTGACCTAGCACTCTTGTGTGGGGTCATTTACTGCACTGTTATAACTTGATATTACTTGTGAACCTCTGCTATCTCTGTAAAAAAAAACAAAAAAAAAAAATCTTGCTTTTTTCCCACTTTTCTGAGAGTTAAAAAAGTTCAGTTACAGGCTTGCTGTTCCTGAACTGTTTGAAAGTTTCTGTGAGGCCATTTTTGCTTGGGCTGAGGGAGGGTCTCTGTGTTCATCAGTGGCAGTGACTAACATTGAGCAGCTTCCCTGCCCCCCGTAGAGGTGGTTACTGACTTGAAACTGTAGTTTTATTGGCCACTAGGGGTCATTTCCATAACTCCTTCATTTGTCCTCAGAGGAGTGGTTTAAGGCAGTAACTTGTAGTTTATTGGCCATTTTGGGTCATTTCCTGTCTTTTCCAGCCCCCTGCTATAAAGCACGCTTTAGCGAGCGCGCATTAGCGCAATTTAGCGCGGACTTGCCACTGTTGCACACTAGGGCAGCTCCGGTTAAGCAGGTTTAAACTATTCGGGCTACCTAAAGTCCACTCTTCAAATTTTCCGTTAAAACTACCTTCCTCGAACTATACTACTGATCTAATCAGCGTATCCTATAATTAAAAAGATCATCTCTACTTGACTCCAAGTAGACTATTCTCTATCTGTTAAACGTAGCACTTGCTCCTACAGTACTTATTACCTTGATACGGCACTCTTGTCATAGATAGTACCCCAAAAAGGCAACCCCCCATTTCTCGGTCACCCACGTCCCCGAATCTTTTTAAAGTTTTTTGTCTATTCCTTCTAGCATGTCGAGGGATCAGTTGCTAGTGTCCTCTCCTGCTCAGCTGGTGAACCTGGGAATATTGAGGCAATGTTACAATTGCCTCATGTACACAGACAACCCTCTCCTCCTCCCACAAAACACAAATACATGCGAGAGATGCAACTATACGGCCAAACTGGAGGCTGAGCTCTCTCAACATAGGACTGGCAAGACCAGTCAGGAGGAGAAGGTTACCACACACACTATAGACCCAGTCTCACATAGTACCATTACAACCTCAAATCATACACATAAACACACAAAGACATACTCGGAGGCTCTGATCAAAAATCTACCAAAACAGCAGAGGCCACCAAAGCAGACACCCAAACAACCACCACCTCAGAACACAACACCTGCAACACATAGACCTCACAGTCAGAGTGTCAAACAGTCACAGCCCTTAAGGCCAAACACAATGCCAGACACACTAGTCATTGGTGACTCCATAGTCAGACACACTGACGTCCCGCTCACCAGACTGAGTAAGGAGAAGGTCACAGTAAGCTGCCTGTCGGGCTAGAATCCGCCACATAACGCAAGCACTCAGGTCTCTCAACAGCAGGTACAAATATGACTCAGTCATTGTCCACGCTGGTGTAAACGACCTGAGATGTACCTCCTTGGACTACATGAAAAGAGACATTGAGGAGCTCTCTGATTATGTAGCCCAGGCAGGTATGACCCTGACCTTGAGCAGTATCCTACCTTCACCAAGAATGATGCCACAATACAGAGATAAGATGATCAGCTTTAACAATTGGCTTAAACACTGGTGTCATTCAAAGGGGATCCAGTGTCTGTCTGCCTGGGATGACATGCTGGACAAGCCACACTGCTTCAAGGGACGGCTTGCACCTGTCACCCTGGGATTCCGGATATTGGCAAAGGCTCTTGCCACCCCATAGTGCCTTTTTAGGCAAGGCTCAAATTCTAAACCTACCACCCTAGAACACAAAAAGGAAAAAATTAAGGGTAATGCTGCTCAATGCCAGAAGGCTAAATCTCAAAATGCACGCACTCGAGGCCCTTCTCAGTATGGAGAACATCGATGTCTGTGCTGTGACAGAAACCTGGTTCAAGGCTCCTGAGAGCACCCCAGCGCTATCAGGTTTTACCTCATATCATGCTCCGCCCCAAAATCCGGACAATACCAAGAAAGGAGGGGGTATCCATATTCATCAAGGACACCCACACCTCAAGACTGGTGGCAACGCACGATGCATCGGAGACCATCCAGGTGCAATTAACCATAGGCAAGACTGCTCTGCAAATTGTAGCATGTTACAGGCCACCCTCACAAACTCAGGAACCTCACATGGCCTTCCTGAAAACACTAGAGGGATAAATGTATCACCAAACACCATCATACTAGGTGACTTCAATTACCCTAATATAGACTGGGAACACTACTCAAGCCCAAACACCCTAGCCCAAAAGTTCCTGGAATTCATAAACTCAAATGCCATGGAACAACTAGTCACCATCCCCACAAGAGGAGATAACATACTTGATCTCATCATCACGAACATGGGAGCACAATGTTCAACACCGGAGGTGCACCCCTCACTGGTGAGATCAGACCACAAACTAATCTCGCTGGAGGTCCTCATCCCACCCCACCTGAAATAAAAAGACCACAGTAAAGAACTTCTCAAAGCCGACTTCACACTTCTAAAGACTAGTGTGGTCTCCTTTAAGGCCCCGAGCAGTGGAAAACAGTACTCAAGCCGCTGAATCACTTACAAATGCCTTCTACCAGCACCTGCAGGACTGCATGGATAAGGCAATCCCAAGCAAAACAAAGACTCTTTGTACCAAAGGCAAGCGTCCAGTCTGGTGGACCCCAGCCATAAACAAACTCTACAACAAAAGGAGGAAGCTACTACAAGATAGAGCAAAATCCTTAAAAGGTAAGACACCCTTGATCACTATAAGTAAAAAACTAAGAGCTCTCATAAAATCATCCAAAGCAAATTTCGAGAGAAAAATAGCTAAAGACTCAAAAGACAATCATAAGGCCTTCTTTAGCTATGTTAGAAACCTGGGAGGAAACTCCCAGATATGCTCAGAGCTAGTTCAAAATGATGTGAAGATTACTGATCCTACAGACATTGCCAACATACTGGATGACAGGTTCAGTGCAAACTTCTCCCGCTCCTCCGCAAAAGGAGAGATATCTATACCAATCGATTGCAGCCCCCCAAACATCTCCAGCGCCCAAGTGAGAACTGCTCTCTCCAAAGCAAAAAACAGAGCATCCATGGGACCTGATGGTGTCCCCGGCTGTGTGCTCCATGAACTCAATGAGGAATTAAACCCACAGCTAGGACAGCTGTTTAATCAAAGTCTTACCTCTGGATACGCACCCAGGGAGTGGCGGACTGGAAGTGTGGTACCAGTCCACAAAGGCGGTGCCTCCACCGACCCTGGAAATTACCGGCCCATTAGCTTGACAAGCCTTATCTGCAAAGCCATGGAGAGGATCATAATGGACCTCATAAATAAAGACATAGGGAATTTGCAGACTTTGGATCCAACCCAGTTTGGCTTTGTCAAAGGCAGATCATGCCTTTTAAACTTGGTTGACTTTTTGAAACAGTCACCAAAGCCATTGATGAGGGAAAGGCAGTCCATACAGCCTACCTCGATCTGGCTAAGGCCTTCGATACAATACCCCACTCGGGTATCATTGAAAAACTCATCAGCTTAAATGTCAACCCATACATCACAAGATGGGTTGCAAACTGGCTGAGTGACAGAACCCACAGGGTCAGAGTTGCTGGCGCCATGTCAGACTCAAAGCCTGTTACAAGTGGTGTCCCACAGGGCTCAGTCCTGGGCCCACTCTTGTTTGGCATCTACTTTTCCAAGTACAAGCAAACACAGGAGGGTTATGGCTGACAAAGTTTGCAGATGACTGCAAACTGGGCCATAGTAGAAAACACATCTGACACAGATATCCTTCAGAAGGGTCTCACAGAAACGGATAACTGGTGCCAGAGCCACGCCTAAAGTTAAATGCCAAAAATGCATAGTCATACCCTTCGGGAAAAACAAGGTTACCCCTAGCTACCAAATAGGTGGCAATCCACTGAGCACAGAAGAAGTTATCAGGGACCTGGGGACCCAGGTTGATAGTAGTCTGTCATTCGACACCCATGTAGCTAAAGTAGTTAGGAAGACCTTCTACATTGCCCACCTTATCATGAAGGGATTCTCATCTAGATCAAGGGAGGTCATAGTCTCCCTTTACTCATCACTCATCAGACCAATGATTGAGTACAATGCCCCATTCGAATGTATCTGACCCGACACTTGCAGCAGCTGGAGAGGCCACAAAAGTTCCTCACCAAAAGGATAAAGGGTCTCAAAAATCTGTCCTATGCTGCCCGACTGAAAGAACTCCAGCTCTATTCAGTCGCCACCGCTTGCTCAGAGGTGACCTTTGCCTAACATACAAGGCCATGTCAAACCCAGATTTGATGAATATGCTTCACCTCAAAAATCTAGATCCATCAGAGCCACAAGGGCGGAGACTTAAACCTTGACACGGCTATTAATAGGACGTGCTGGAGGGATAGATTCATCACCCAAAGACTCCCTATGCTGTGGAACAAAATCCCGGTACATGTGAGGCAGAGCACCTCGCTGGCCTTGTTCAAGAGAAATCTTGACCAATGGATGGGAGATCGCAGATATACCCCAGGGATTACCTCAGTGTCACTGCTCGACAGAGGCACAGCAAAATAATGGGTATAGTTCCCCATACTAAAGGGGTGGCGTAAGCCACAAAACGATGGGCTAGGCTTGTAAATGCCCTCGGGCAGATAGCCTAGTATGAACCTATGAACCTATGAACCTATGAACCTATGAACTAATAGTGTGTGGGATTTGCACAATTTATTTCAAATGCAGAGAATGTTGGCAGCTCTTTTTGTTGTCACAGATTGTCAAATATGTTGGTGGTTTTGTGCAGGAGTTATCAAAAAGAGCAATATCAAGTGTTACTTTTAGTGAAGAAATGTATGTAAGATAACAGATCTGCATCAGATGACTTGAGTTTTCAGAAACTCAAAATTCATATTCATATTCATTATGTTTCTGCAGGGGGACAATTCCTCCTGCACCCCCACACCCCTTGCAAATTATATATACCAACTCCAAAATCGCACTCCAGTAAAGAAAAGGGTAAATTTCCTGATCCTTGCTATACCACGATCTCCATTCAAAAGCTTCGAGTTTTCAAAAAACTCAGTCATATGACCTCAACCATATGAATTTTGAGTTTCTGTAGAACCATCGGCTGCCTCTATTAGAAAATGTCAGATTCAGGGTTACAACTGGACACGTTCTCAGATTAAAATGGCCTTATTTGTGGAAGTTGCCATGAAATACTGGTGTGTGTGTGTGTGTGTGTGTGTGTGTGTGTGTGTGTGTGTGTGTGTGTGTGTGTGTGTGTGTGTGTGTGTGTGTGTGTGTGTGTGTGTGTGTGTGTGTGTGTGTGTGTGTGTGTGTGTGTGTGTGTGAGGTGTGTGTGTGTAAGTATTCACAGATTAGGGTTAGTGTAAAGGCTAGAGAAAGGATATATTTTGTGTTATCCTTGTATAATATTGTGGTGAAGTGTGTTCATGTGCCTCGGTTAGTCACTTCCCATATTAGGGAAAGTATTTTTGGTAAGATAATGTGTAGGGTTGGAGTTAGGGTTAGAGGTAGAGTTAGGGTTAGGGTTAGTGTATATGAGTATGCATGCATGAGTATGTATTTATGTATTTGATGCTTTGTCCCTCCTGTACCATCTTGCTCATATGCGCTAACCCGTATCCTACCCCTGCACCAGCCCTACACATTACATTACTAAAATCCTTTCCCCGTAATAGTAGCAATATTCAGTTAAAGCGCATCTGAGAATTTGTGGTCTGTTTTTTTATTTTTTTTATTTTATACCCAAATAGAAAATCAGAGTATTTGCTTCCTTTTTTGATCAATAGGTTCATAGGTTCATAGGTTCATAGGTTCATTTGTTCACCTCTGTATAGGTTTCTGTGTTTTCTGGATTTGGGAGAGCATGGAAACCAGCTATGCAGTTCCTTAATAGGGGGAAATTTGTGCTTACAAGCCTAGCCAACCTGATTTTATCCAATATATGGCTCCTAGAGGCAAGAGGATGGCATGGGTTTGTGGCTGCAACTTGAGTATCTTACAGATTGCCCCTGTCCATGTCCTGTGCTATCCCAGATGTGAATTTGAGATTCCCCATCCATTGATCCAAACTGTATTTGAAGAGGGCCAAAGAGGGGCAATCTCTGAGATATATATCTGTCTCTCCAGCTTGTTTAATTTGAGTTGCTGACTACGTTTGGATCCCTTGATCAGGTGACTGTCATGCTGTTTGACTTGTGGATGTGTAGCAGCTCCATCAGGGCTGGATTTGTGAATGCCTTGTAAGTCAGTCATAGGTCACCCCTTAATAGTTGGTAGGAGACAGAGTAACAGGATGGGGTTTTTAGCCTACCCATATAGGACATGTTGTTTAGACCCTGTATTTTCTTTGTGAGGAACCTCTGAGGCTACTCCAGATGCTGTAAGTGCCTAGTCAAGTACATGCCAAATGGCGCATTGTACTCGATTATTGGTCTAATGAGGGCTGAGTACAGCGGGACTAAATTTTCCTTGGATCTGGGTGCCATACTTTTACTTATAAGTTGTGCCACATAGAAGGACTTCCTCACTATTGTGGATGCAAGGTGGTCAAAATTCAGGCTCCTATCTATCTAACTATCTGTGTACCTAGATCTCTCACATCTGAATCTACTCTTAGGAGTGTGCAACTGATGTAATTTACAGTGATATTTGACTTCCCAAAGTTTATGATAATGCGTTTTTTTTTGCATTTAGCTTTAGGCCAGAATATGGCACCAGTCATTTGTCTGGTCTAGACCCTCAGGATATCCACATCATTCAGTGATTGCTCCCAGCTTGCAGTCATTGGCAAACTTTGTCATCCAGAGGCCTTCCACATTTGCCTTGAATTCAGAGAAGTATTTTCCAAACAGGAGTGTTCCCAGCAATGAACCCTGTGACACACCACTAGTAACTGGACTCTTGCTGAATCTAGATTCACCCACTTTAACTGCATGAACCCTGTCTGTAAGCCAACTGGCTAGTCATCTGTTGATGTAGGGATATATGCCCAGTTCTGTGAGTTAATTTATAATACCTGAGTAAGGAATTGTGTCAAGTGCTTTGGCCAGGTCGAGGTAGGTGGCATGAACTGTTTTACCTTCATCCATGGCCTTAGTGACTTTCTCAAAGAAATCCATCAAATTCAGTAGGCATGACCTGCCCTTGATAAAGCTAAATTGGGTCAGGTCCAGTGTTTGGAGGTTTTCTATGTCTTTAGTTATCAGGTTCATGATTATTCTTTCCATGGCCTTACATATTGGACTAATCAAACTTATGGGTCTGTAACTTTCCATGTCAGTAAATGGTCCCTCTTTATGCAGAGGATTGGCTGTTGCTGTCCTCCACTCTTATTGTGACATAACCAGTCTGGAGGCTGTGGTTAAATAGAGATCTTAATGGGCCTGATAAGTTCTGATTTAAGCTGTTTAAGAGGCAACTTGGTATATCCACTGAAGCCATATTTTTAGCATTAGTGAGGACAGTGGCATTTGTTAGGACAGTGGTGGAGAGGTGGAGGATATTTCCTGGGGAGAACTGGGGGTGATGGGGAGGTGAAATTTGAGCTGAATTTGTCAGCCGGCAAATTTGCTATATCTTCTGGCTGAGTATAGGTGATGCCATCTACAACTAATTCCACATGTTGTATGGAGTTGCCGTTAAGATTGTGAGCATAACTGAAAAATACCTTATGGTTATCCTTAGATTTGGAGGCTATTTTTACCTCAAAATCTGCTTTCAGAAACTTGACTAGTTCCCTGAATCGCTTGCTTAGATTAATGAAGGATGTTTTGCTCTGTTGTGCACATTACCTCTCACTTCTCGACAGGATTTTCTTTCTTTTGTTGTACAACATATTAATACCTGGGATCCACCAGGGTGGCCTGTTTTTGTGGTTTGACCTGGTTTTATTTCGGTCTGTTACTGCTGTTTCTATGCAGTTGTTATTATGGTTCATACAGGGCTTTTGTGTAAGCCTCTGCATAGGTTTCTGTATTTTCTTGATTTGGGGTGCTTGGAAACTAGCTATGCAGTCCCTTAATAGGAGGTAATTTGCCTAGGAGAAGTTCTTAATGTTATTGGTTTAGGTGGGGGGGGGACTAGTTTTACTTTTATTTCAAGGGAGACCACTTTGTGATCTGATCTTACCAGTGAGGACATCACACATTGGGGGTACAGCACTTTTCCATATTTGTGACTACCAGATCTAGAATAGTTTTTCCCCTTGTGGGAGTGCAGACTAACTGCTTCAGGGCACTTGACTTTACAAAGTCAGGAAATCTTTGGCCTGGATGTTAATGGTTGTGTATGCCTCCCAGTTAATGGAAGGGGAGTTAAAATCACCCATGAATATGGTATTGGGTTGGATGGTGAGTGATTCTAGTAACTTCAGGTATGATGTACGGGTTTCCAACATGGTGGGGAACCTGTAGATAGCAAGAATATGGTAATGGATTTTGTAGATCAGAGTGGGTATGTTCCTTTAAGAGCTATTCTAGTCTATGGGCATGTGCATATAAGTACTGAGCATTTGCAAGCAAGAGTGCCATTTTGTAGTGAGCAGCTGAGGCATAAGCATGCATGTATGTACTAGTCAGTCAGTTAGTTTGTTTAGTTTAATGTTTCTGTTCTCCATCCTGATGTGTTTGTGTGTAATAAACTACTTAAATGAACACCCAGCCTCATCGTCTTATTGAATATACACAAGACGAGCAACATGGTGTCAGAATGGGATCCAGAGTAAAACTTCTTCTTCAAGACCATGAGACAGGCAGTTACAGTTGTAGGAATATGCATGAATGGATCATCCCTGCTCAAATGGCTCACAAACAGGTCAGAAAGACAAATCCAGGTACGATATATTGATAAAAATACTCAAATGCTTACAAAAGTGCTTAAAATAACTTCTGGATCTCATAAAATGTATAAAAAAGAGAAAACGAACATCTTTTTTTGCTATGTGCTACTTTTTTGTATTAACTAAAGCTATTCAAGATAGCCAAAGTATGCAAAGTGTTCACAAGTTTGCGCAGTTTTACAGTACAGTTATTTCACAGAAAGCGGTCATTTTAAAGAGTTTATGGCACAGCTGAATATTTTTTTCTAGTACCTGGTGTATGTTTCTACATAATTACAAAAACATTTTGTTGGCATGGCAGAGGGATTTTGCAGACCTGCTCCACTTTTATTTGACAATAATGTGGCTGAAAACTGGAGAGTGTTTGAGTAAGAATATGATATTTTCATACAGGCTGCTTTTTCTGACAAAGATGCACATACAAAGGCATTTATTCTGCTTAATTTAGCTGGTTCAGAAACCACTGAAAGGGAGCATTTATTTGTGTATGCAGAGGAGGGGGAAATCACCACATAGTGGTACCGGACGAAACCCAGGAAGACCCTGAGTGCTTAAAACATAAATTTAGAGAAATGTGTAACCCCCAAATGAATATTACAATGGAAAGGCACATATTTTACACAAGGGATCAAAATCCTGGTGAAACTTTTGCAGCATATATAACTGACAAGGCAAAAACATACAGATTTGGTGATTTAAGAGATGAGTTGATAAAAGACAGGCTTGTGTGTGATATTAAAGATGATGTAGTGAGAATGATTTTGCTTCAAAACAGTGATTTAACTTTGAATAAGGCCACAGAGATTTGTCAGATATATGAGCTCACAGAAAAGCACACAGATATACTTACAAATGAGAAATCCATGCTTCCAGTGCTAAAGTTGATAGTATGCAGCACGTGGTTAAAAGACACAGGCCCAAGGGTGGGGCAGCTTCAGTGAAACCCAGAGCCTTTCTAGCAAATTCCAGAGCAGCTCCAGTAAAATCCAGAGCATGCTCAGTGAAGCAGATGGGTGAGTCAGCAAAATCAAAGAATGTGCCCCCACCTAGCCTCATAGTCAACTGTCAATTGCGGTGGTAATCATGAACCTAAAAGAGAAAAGTGCTTAGCTTTTGGTCAGCAGTGCTACAAATGTAAAAAGTGGAATAATTTCAAAAGACTTTGTAATCAAATGAGGGTCATTCTTTTATTAAAAGAGAGGGTTCAAAGAGGCAAGTTGATCAACTAGAAAGCTGCAGCCTTACTTTTTATGTTGATGGTGTGTCTTTGCTTGATAAAATGGTCAATGCAGTAGATCTGTGGGCAAAGACTGAAGTATTTTGTACTGTTCTGATTAATGGGAGACCTCTAGAGCTCAGAGTTGATACTGGTTCAAACTGCAATGTTATGTCAGTGGAAATGTTTGCCAAAGTAAGTGCTGGTGAGAAGCATGATTTGGCAAAATGTGCAAAGCGTGTTGCTTATGGTGGTGAAGAAATTCAGACCGAAGGCTCAGTAGTGCTTTCATGTTATTCTGTTGGGAACAGCTATGACTTGCAATTTTAAAAGGCATGTACAGTTATTGTTAGGCCTCAAAGACAGTTTGAAAATGGGATGCTTTCATTTAATGCAGAAGTCCACCATGTAAGCACATGTAACAATGAAAATTTTGTACAGACTATTTTTTCTGACTATGCTGATCTTTTCAAAGGCAAGTTAGGCAAACTCTCAGTTGTGTACTCCATGAAGTTAAACCCTGAAGTAAGCCCAGACATCAGACCAGCAAGGAAAGTTCTGGTAGCCTTGCAAGGCAGAGTGAAAGCTGAGCTACTCAGAATGGTGCATCTAGGAGTAATTTGTCCAGTAGAAGAACCAATTGAATGGGCATCCTCTATGGTGGTAGCTCATATGAAAAGCTCAGATGATATTAGAATATGTATTGACCCAAGAGATTTGAGCAAAGCACTAAAATGGCCTCATCATCCAATGCATACAGTTGAAGAAGTTGCTGCTCTCATGCCAAATTATACTGTTTTTTCTGTCTTAGATGCAAAAAGTTTATTTTGGCAAATTTTGCTTGACCAAAACTCTTCATTGCTTACCACTTTTAGTACACCATTTGGAAGATACAGATTTTTCAGAATGCCATTTGGGATAAGTTCTGCCAGTGAAGACTTTCACTGTGCAATGGCTATCCATGTGCTATTATAGTTGATGATATTCTTGTACTAGGCAATGATGAAGTCAAATATGATAGAAACCTCAGGAAAGTTCTGGAAGATGCTCGTGAGATGAATCTTAAGATGAATCCTCATAAAAGCAAATTCAGGCTACAAGAAGTTACTTATGTGGGTCACTTGTTTACCAGTTCAGGCTTACGACCAGATCATTCCAAACAAACTGCAATTCTTGAGATGCCAGCTCCAGACAATGTCACTTCCTTATAACATTTTCTTGGCATGGTCAACTATTTAGTCAAGTTCGTCCCAGATTTGAGTGCACTTTCAGCACCACTAAGAGAGATGAGAAACAAAGATGAAACCTGGTCCTGGTCAGAACAACACCAAAGAGCATTTGATGTCCTGAAACAGAGAATTGCCATTCCACCCACTTTAATTATGATGATTTTCTTAAACCTGTCACTCTTTGCTGTGATGCTTCGAAGTTTGGTGTTGGTGCAGTCATTCTTCAAGAGGGCAGACCATTAGTCTGTGCATCTAGAACTTTAACCCAAACTGAAATGCAGTACAGAAGGCAATTGTGTTTGCATGTTCGAAATTCCATGATTATATTGATGTCTGACCTATTCAAATTGAGACTGACCACCAGCCTTTGGTTACTCTTTTGAAAAAGCCAATGCACACAACTCCTGCAAGATTGCAACGCATGATGTTGAAATTGCAAAAGTACAATTTTCATTTGCAAAAATCCAAGAATACCAGTGTGTGCTGAATGAATGCTTCTTGAACCAAAAAATAAATCCAACAAGCAGAAGTAAGATGAAGCAACACCAGGCTATCATAAAACCAGCAACAGTTTATTCAGGAAACAGGCACGGGCATAGGCATATTGGTTGCTGGTTTTATGATAGCCTAGTGTTGATTCATCTTACTTCTGTTTGTTGGAACAATTTTCACTTGGTTTACACAAAAGACAATCTTCTCTATCTTGCTGATACTTTATCCAGATCGCCCAGAAAAAACACTGAATTGCATGAAAATGAGAAGCCTGATTTTGAAGTCAATGATGTGAGAAATTTTTCTTCCACACATCTTGATAAGCTTAGAACTCACACAACTTCAGATCCAATTCTCCAGAAGCTCAACCACTTTTTCAGGTGAGAATGGCTGTCAAAGCAATCTTGTTTGCCACCGGAAGTGCAGCAGTATTTTCCTTACAGAGACGAGATTTTGATGGAAGATGGTGTCATCATGAAAGGTCCAAAAGTGACTGTTTGAAAATCCTTCCAACAAGAGTATATTAAGCTCTTGCATTGTGGCCACCCTGGAACTGATTCTACTATAAGAAGGGGGGAGGGCTAGTATTTTGGCCATCTATGTCAAGAGACATTGAAAAAGAACTTTCACCTTATTCTGTTTGTAATAGAATAGTACTAAGCCACATCAACAGAAAGAACCACTTCATCTAAGCCAGATTCCTGAACAACCTTGATCAACAGTAGCTACAGACATTTTTGAATGGAATGGTCAACATTACATCATATTAGTAGACTCTTATTCAGATTGGTTCGAGATTGATCTACTTCCTAACCTGATGTCCAATACTGTCATTACTAAGTTGAATAGACATTTTTCTGTGCATGGTAGTCCACACAGAGTCATTTCTGACAGTGGTGCACAGTTTACAAGTCAGCAGTTCATGAGATTTGCTGAAATATTGGACTTTGCTCATGATACGAGTAGTCCTGAATACTCACAGTCAAATGGCTTGGCAGAACGTGCAGTTCAATGTGCAAAACAGCTGTTGGAAAAGTCTAAGCGTGACAATACTGATGTTTTTCTAAATCTCCTTAATCTCAGAAATATACCTTGAGACAATCTTCTTGGTTCACCTGCCCAGAGGTTAATGCTGAGACAAACCAGAACCACAATGCCAGTCAGTAAGAATTTGTTGGTTCCAAGTGCTAAAAACAGCAAAGCAGTAAAACCTCAACTCCTAAAGAAGCATTTGTCCCAAATGTCTTACTATTATAAAACCAGCAAAGCTCTGAATCCATTAAAAAAAGGAGTGATAGTGAGGATGTAGACAGCAAAAGGATTTGACTGAATAGGACTTGTGAAACATTTGTGAGAAGAACTGAGATTGTACATCATTGGGTCGCAAGGCATGGAATTCAAGCAGAATTGGAAACATTTACTACCGGTGTTCGAGTCAGTGTTGCAAAATTTTGCTTGTAACAAAGACTCTCAGTTCTCAGAGTGATTTGTCCAATGTTCCTGTTCCAGAGAACATTTCATTGCCTGTTCCTGTTCCTAAAAGTATCCCTGAAAGTCCTCAAGAAGAACATTCCCCACTGACTGTCCCTGTTGCTAAACCTAGTTCTAGTTATTATATTATGAAGTCAGGTCATATCTCAAGACCTAATCCTAAATACACAGCAAACTGGACATGATTGCTATTTGTATATATTTATATAATTTGCATGCTCATATGATTGTCATTGTCTATTTGCACGACCAACTAGTCAAAGAGGGAGGATGTAGATCAGAGTGTTTATGTTCCTTTAAGAGCTATTCCAGTCTATGGGCACGTGCATATATGTACAGAGCACGTGCAAGCAAGAGTGCCATTTTGTAGTGAGCAGCTGAGGTGTAAGAATACATGTGTGTACTAGTCAGTCAGTTAGTTCATTTAGTTTAATGATACCATTCTCCATCCTGATGTGTTTTTGTGTAATAAACTACTTAAATGAACACCCAACCTCATCATCAAGACGAGCGACAGATTTTTTCCCATGGCATGTTGGACATGGAGTAGCTCAAGCATATTATATTATTTGACCAGCCTTGAGGTGTGCTTATCCTTTATGTAGATAGATACACCTCTCCCTTTCGCTCCTTTATGTTTAATGGGTGATGGGAATGTATGAAAGGTGTTATAGCCATGCATTGCTGGAGTGCTTTCAGTGGCTTTGAACTATATTTCAGTAACTGCACAGACGCCAGCATTCTCTAGGGTGAAGAGAGCTTCTAGGAAGTGCAGTTTCTGTTGAGACTCCTAGCACTGAGCAGTAACACCTTTAGCTTATCCTGAGTAGCTTTTGTTATGTTGGAACAGCCTAGAAATGACAGGTGAAGACCATCCCTGGCAAAGCAGTCTGGCCTGTCAACCATGTCCTCCCATGCTGACAAGTATTGGACCCCCTTGGAATGACACCAGTAGTTAGGCCAATTGTTAAAGTCGATCATTTTCTGCTGGTATTGTGGCATCATCCTTGGAAACAGCAGAAATGCTGCTCAATGCTAGGCTCATATCTGTCTGTGACACATATTCTGACAACTCAATCATGTCTCTCTTCATATAGTCCAAGGAGGTATGTCTCAGGTCATTTATGGCCACATGGACTATGACTAAGTCATACTGGTACTTATGGATAAGTGACCTGAGTGCTTGCGGGATCTGACAGATCCTGGTCCCTAATAGCAACAATGTTAGGGAAGTGTGCTGTTAACATACGGGTATCAACATAACATAATGTGTCAATATTTATGCACATTGATAGTTTCTAAAACAATTTTATATCTATCTATCTATATATATATATATATATATATATATATATATATATATATATATATAGGTTTACTATCATAAATTCGAAACTCAGAATAAAACGTGTCTGACTGTTCGAATTTAAACATCGGAAATGAACATTTCCGTATTTCCCTAATGTCGAAAACAGCTGTGTATTTTCGAAAATGTCGCTCGCGACATTTCCGACAATACACAGCACTCCCACCCGTCCCGTAACTCCCTACCTAACTAGCCTAAACTCACAGTTATGCAGGGGGGCAAGCCCCCCTGCACCCCCCACACCCCCCAACTTAATATTCAAACTCCGAGATCGCACTACAGTGAGGAAAGGGATGTATTTCCCTAAACGCACTGTACCGTGATCTCCTCACATGAGCGAACGTTATAATTGTGAATGCACAGTCCATTTGCAATGATAACGTTCACTCACATAACCTGCCGAACTATGAAGTATTCGAACATCTGTTGTTCGAATACTTCATAGCCGTGCAATTGCACGTCGGCATTGTGATAGCAAACCATATATATATATATATATATATATATATATATATATATATATATATATTTATATGTGGGTTTATGTTGTTTGATCGAAATTCCAAAATTTCGAAACCCATATGGCCGAGAACATATGATCGAAGTTTTGAAATTTCAAAAATACAACAAAAGCACAAAACCTAAACAAAAAACTTTACCTCTATGTGTTTGCAGGGGGACAAGTCCCTCTGCAACCCCCACACCCCCTGCTACTTAAATATACCAAATTAAGAGATTGCACTACAGCAAGGGAAATGGTAAATCTCTCATTCCACGCTGTACGGCGATCTCAATTCAAAGTGTTCTAAGTTTCAAAATTCTGATCATATGGTCTCGGCGACATGGGTCTCAAAGTTTTGAAATTTCAATCAAACAAGGTAGACCTATATATATATATATATATATATATATATATATATATATATATATATATATATATATATAAATATATATATATATACACACATACATATATATATATATATATATATATATATATATATATATATATAAAATTATCTTCTACATGTGTTATATAATTATATCATTGCATTATCAATGTACTTGAGTCAATTAATTGGAAATTCAGTAGAAAAAAAGGCAGAAGAAGGAGATGGCTATGAGTGGGTGAGGTAAGGGATATGGCCAAAAATTAGGGAGTCATGAAGGGAGCAGTGGAAGGGCAGCACTTAGGAATTCTAAAGGTCATTAATAATGATAAGAAGTAGGGATGGTGAGAGTGAGGAGAAAGCAAGTGAGTGGACAAAGGAGAGGGCTCAGGATAATGATGTGAGGAGAGAGAAGGGAGTGATATAAGTATTAATAGGAGATGTACCAGTGGAGTAACAAACACGGCTCCTCTTCTTTTCACAGTTTTAATGATGAGAATGTCACAGAACACCACAAACAGCACGAAATTCCACAAAACAGCTCAAAATCAAATAAACATAAACACTATGTCTCCACACCTGCGTTTTCGTTTAGAATCACTTCCTCAGATGCAAATGAATAATGCATACTCTTCCCCTTCAGCTTAAATACGTTTGCTAATTAAATAATTAAAGCTCATGATACAATAAAAAAATCTTCATTACCTCTTTACTAAAATAATCCCATTAAAACTACTGCCTTAATCAAAGTGCCTTCCTGTTATTAAATAAAAACAAACTTATTTCATTTTAATTCCTTACTAAAAACATCATTTACTACTACTAATAACACAACGATATACAGCGAGCCGACAGAGCTCGAAACCAGCGTGTAAGCAAGATAAATAAAATTAAACACCATACACAGAACGCTGATTTCTAATGGCCTCTGTTCCAATATAAGTCCACAAAAGCAAATAAAACGCTGTGAAGATTCAGATAGTCCAAATAAGATTAATCTGGTAAAACAAGCTTTATTTGGTCGACACCAGTAAGCGCTTTCACCCTAAGGCTTCATCAGACTTTTACAAATTGTAACTAATTCATTGAACTTTAAATAGCCCTCCTTTCAACCTTATTGGTTGGAGGGTTAACAGTCTGAGCATATATTCTTTAGGCATATATTTTTAAAGCACTACAAAACATAAATAATAAAAATCCTGCATTACTACATAAAAATGCATACAAATATCATCAAGAATGCATATATGTATATAAATAAATAATACATATATCTAAAAAACATGTATATAAATATATAGAATAAAAAACTTACTAAAACAAAGTCCTATAGATGATGCATTACTATAGCAAATGACCAGATAACAGATGTTAAGGAATGAGAAAATAATAATAAACAGATACATGACATGCAAACAGTATAAATCCATTAAAACAACATCCAGACAAAGTTATTTCGGTCTGAACAATCTCCTACTCTTTAGAATTGTGGGTCCTAAACTAAATATGGTGTTTAAGAATAAACCTAACCTGAAGAGACTGTTATGTAAACCTAAGTATAACCATCACAAGAGAAGGGTTAATCTGACGGACAGCAACACTTTACCATGTAGTAAATGTAATCAGTGTGTATTTATTAGTAAGGACACAACATTTATGCATCCAATCACCAAACGTGTCTTCTATTTTAATACATCTACCAACTGTAATAGTGATAATGTTGTTTACCTAGCTAGGTGCACAGCATGTGCTGCGTTTTATGTGGGAAAGACTAATCAGGCCCTTAAAGAACGTATAAGGGAACACGCCTACCATATTAGGGTAGGCTCTGACTCTAATGCTCTGGCTAAGCATCATAAAGAGCTGGGTATGGACCATAATTTTAAGTTTAGTGTTGTACAGAAGTTGGAAAGTAACCTTAGAGGTGGTGATCTAATTAATCGGACCCTTGAATGTGAAACCCGATGGATTATTAGATGGAGGGCGGATGTGCCCCCTGGGCTTAATGACAAGGTTCACATTAAACCTTTTCTAAAGAGTAGGAGATTGTTCAGACCGAAATAACTTTGTCTGGATGTTGTTTTAATGGTTTTATACTGTTTGCATGTTATGTATCTGTTTATTATTATTTTCTCATTCCTTTACATCTGTTATCTGGTCATTTGCTATAGTAATGCATCATCTATAGGACTTTGTTTTAGTAAGTTTTTTATTCTATATATTTATATACATGTTTTTTAGATATATGTATTATTTATTTATATACATATATGCATTCTTGATGATATTTGTATGCATTTTTATGTAGTAATGCAGGATTTTTATTATTTATGTTTTGTAGTGCTTTAAAAATATATGCCTAAGAATATATGCTCAGACTGTTAACCCTCCAACCAATAAGGTTGAAAGGAGGGCTATTTAAAGTTCAATGAATTAGTTACAATTTGTAAAAGTCTGATGAAGCCTTAGGGTGAAAGCGCTTACTGGTGTCGACCAAATAAAGCTTGTTTTACCAGATTAATCTTATTTGGACTATCTGAATCTTCACAGCGTTTTATTTGCTTTTGTGGACTTATATTGGAACAGAGGCCATTAGAAATCAGCGTTCTGTGTATGGTGTTTAATCATTTACTACTACGTTTCATACCTATAATTAATTCATAAAGTAGAAACTTTTATTTAAAATTCAATAATTTAAACATATAAAATTCATATATAAAAAAATCCAATTCATCACTCCCTCTAGTGTACAAATAACCACATTACATTCAATGTTATTTTAAAGTGCTTGGAATAATGCTTTTTAACCTTTTTGTTGTCGGTAAAAAATCTCATATTCAAAAACCTAATAGCAATACATGCACAAGAAATAATTTAATATGTAATATGCCCAGTTGTACTTCAAAAATAGTATATGCTCTTTTAATATGTTTTTGGACCATAGGCTATCCATTCCCCTGTCAAAGCTTCGCTGCCCTAATTTTTAATACTGGGGCTAGTGACACATAATTATTAAGCCCTGGTGGATTATAAGCCTCTAATTGGAGTTGCCAAAGCAGCTCCTTATATTCGATGGTGTCTTCCCAGGGTCCACCCCGGACATCCTTGTTCACAACCTCCAGCACAAAAAAAGTAAAATCAGCCTCTTCACATTTAGTTTTGTGTTTATATAGGGCATTGCTCATACATTTTGTCTTGATTTCATAAATGTGTTCATAAATTCTATTTCTTAGTCTTCTTTCAGACTTCCCCACATAAAATGCGTCACATTTCTTGCATATACTCAAATAAATTATACCTATGGTCTGACAATTAGCATATTGTTTACTCTGAACTAGAATGTCTCTACTCTTTATATACACAGTATCCTTGTTGCAAATAAATGAACACTGGGAGCACCTCCCACATTTAAAAGTACCCTTTCTCTCCCTGGTAGTTATATTGTCCTTCATTTTTCTTTCAAAAAAATTTTTCAAATTTTTTCCTTTTCTGTATGTGCATTTAAGAGGCTGTGTAAACAAAATTCCCAAATCGGAGAATTCACTAAACTTTGCCCATTCCTCTTCCATCATCCTTCTAATAACTCTTGCCTGCCCACTATAGTCCAGTATAAAGTTGTTTTTCGCCTCAAAAATATCCTTTTTAGTTTCATCCACCTCCTTAATAACTTCATCCTTCCCCAAAATGGGCTGATATTTGTCCAATCTTCCTTTCCTAACTTCATTTTCAATTTCCCCAATTAAACTGCTCGGATAACCTCTATCCATAAACATCACATGCAATTTATTACATTCTTCATCGAAGTCACTGTCCCTAGAGGACATTCGACAACCTCGAACAAACTGTCCTTTAATTATTCCCTTTTTGTGGTGGTGGGGATGTGCACTCTCATACGCTAAGAAGGAGTTAGAATAATTATCCTTTCTAAATACCTTTGAATAAAATTCCCCATTAATAGGAGATGGACTACAGAGCTCAATGGATGGTGAGGTATACAGAATGAAAAACTAGACAAAAACGCGAGAATACTTACCTAGGTCAAGTAACCCTACATCTGGAAGGCCATTAATAGCTGTGTGAGAAAGGATGTCTTTTTTAACTCTTGTTTGGAAGCAAATATCTTTACATTCAATTGGATATTAGTCCATCGTTTTGCAATATAGAAGCCACAGGTTCATAATTGTTGGCATACTGTTTGACTTGTACTTGCTATGGAGTAAAGTGGTCATATGAAGTATGCAATGGTCAATATTTTAGACAAAGATCGATGTTTAGCTGGATATAATAGTCTGTCATTCATTATTAGCTGGGTAAACTTCAGATAAAAATGTAATTCTAGACATACAAGTTTTTTGAGGCTTCACAGTGGTGTCAGAAGGAAGTAATGCTAGCAGCAAAACATCCACTTCTGTTAATGGCATACCTCTCAACTGTACACATTTTTTCAGAATGTCTAGATTTTTGCCTCAAAAAATGCAGTTATCTGACAAATTACTGACAAGTCATTAAAGACTGAAGTCAGAAAATTCATGCTAATGTAAAACCTGTTATTCTATCAATTTTCTAAATTTGTAAGTGCAATATTTAAAATCTGTCCTTAGTTTTGGATCTTTGTTCCCCCATTACTTATGGCTTTGTCTAGATTGTTTCTGTAAGACTTTGAGAGGTATGGTTAATGGTTACATCAGCTATAAATATGTTCATTGTAAAGAGAACAATTAAAACACAGAAATGTACAAGGAGTTGACCCAGAAGTAGTAAAATATCATTTGATGGTTTGTGATGAGTACAAATGACATGAGTTTCCAAAATCAAACATGGTATGTAATTTAATAGAACAGTTATGAAAAAATGGACTTCAGTCAACGTGTGAAGACTTGTGTCAACTGCATTTTTGAAATATGTGTAAACTTATTAATAATAAAAATTGACAAACCTATGAGATAAAGTTAATCAAAGTAAATTGCAACTTATATATATCAAGGCTTTTAATATTTTGTTCCATCATTCTAAAATAAGTATATTTATGTGGGTACCTAATAAATGCAGGCAACAAAACTTAATAAATTTTACTTTGGCATGGAAGGTGACTTCATATTGCGAAAGACCACTTTGTGTTGGTTTTAAATGCCCAGATTTACTGAAACATCTAAAAGGTATGAGATAGTTGAATTTATTACATCCATATTTTTAAGTCCACTTGGAATAACATTATTAAAACTGCAAGTACAGGCTACCCCAAGGATTGCACTGCCTCGTCTTTTCTTCTTTGTTCTTGCTCACGTGACTAGCATTTGGGGCTGCCTTTTCACAAGGTGGTACTGACTACCTGAAGACAGCCTCCTACTCCATCAGAAAATACAAGGCTATGGGTAATTCAAGTAAAAGCTTCTGAGTTTCCTAACAAATTCATATAAATGAAACTGTATTAATAATAGTGGTTAATGGCAAGTTCCTTGAAACATCTATAGAAATGGATCATGGAAAAAGATCTTATTTGTATCCTGGATACCTTGTGCTTTGAATGCATTCTTTGTACCTGTAATTCTGTCCTATCAGTAGCCCTTATGGGAATTTTACATCAGTCATCTATGATCTCCTTGATGTCATGACCTTAAGGTTCTGTTGTCTCTGCTCAGCAGTGACCTCGTCTGTTAAGTTAATAAGATTAAAGTTGTTCCTCATTAGCATAACAACTTGCACTGACTTTTCCTATTTTCTTCTCTGTGTGGAAGATGTTCAGTCCATGTATCTCTAGTTAATCACTGTATATTAATCAGATCAGTCAATAGTAGTACAAGTCGCGAACTTAAACTCGTCTTAAGTAAAAAAAAAATTATAATAAAAAATATATAATATAGCAATAACCCACACCTGGGTGTGGGTAATGCTGGATTTACCCACGGTTGGTGTGGTTTGGTCACGAGGGCGAAGCCTGAGTGGCCAAACAAAGCCAACCGTGGGTAAATCCAGCATTACCCACACCCAGAAGTGGGTTATTGCTATTATACAATGACATTATTTAAGAAACAAAAATACTTTTCTTAAATAATGGCATTGTATAATGCCTCCTTGCTGCCCTTCCGCAGCTGTCTGGTATTCTGTGGCAGTTCTGATGTACTGCACATGCATATGCCTATGCAGTGCATCAGAACTGTGGGCAAAAGCAACGAAGAAAGCAAGATCTCCGTTGCTTTTTTCAAAACTGTCTCTCTATTTTAAATGGGTTTAACATAGTGAGACAGCTTTAAAAAAAGCAACGGAGAATCTCCGTTGCTTTTTTTAAAGCTGTCTTGGTATGTTAAACCCATTTAAAATAGCGAGACAGTTTTGAAAAAAGCAACAGAGAAAGCAAGATCTCCGTTGCTTTTTACAAACTGTCTCGCTATGTTAAAGGAGTTTAACATAGCGAGACAGCTTTAAAAAAGCAACGGAGACTCTCTGTTGCTTTTTTTAAAGCTGTATCGCTATGTTAAACTCGTTTAACATAGCGAAACAGTGTGAAAAAAGAGTTATAGTAATGGAAAAAGTACGGGCGACCGGACCTTTTTCAATTACTATAACTCTGATTTACAACGTACACGCTGACCAATCAGCGTGCACGTTTTTGAATATTAATGGGGGGTAGTTGTATAATTGTACATAATTACAAAGTATTCGAAAGTAATCCAAGCAAGGCAGGCAGTCTGTTTTCAGTCGAAAATCCTTTATTAAGTACACAGACCGAAAATCCTTTATTAAGTATTTTTGGGATCCACTATACTTGTTTAGTGGGTTGTTTTGAGACTTCGGGGATACCACAGAGATTACTTGAATTTTCCTATTTTAAGAGTCATAGCTGGTGTTAATTCAGAAATGATTAATTTGTCAAAAAGTTACATTTTCTGTTTGAATTGTACATTATTCTGCTTGCCCCTGTTAAATGTGTGAACTTCTGAATTTTTTATGCATTGTATTTGGTATTTTTCTTTTTTTTAGGTAATTTTTGCCACCATGCTTTCCTGCAATCAAGCCATCCCTAATTATATTTAGCCTATTCTTTCCACCTTATGAGGGATTATACATCAGTAGGGTACTGGGCGAGAACTGTCTGGGGAACTGTCATACAGGCAGCCATGATGCTTGTTTGTGCATCCTGGCAAATGACAGCATTATTCTATGGTTCTGACCTAACTGGTCTGGGTAGATGAAAGAGTTACCCGTGTTGAAGTGCAGCCCACTATGCCTTCTTCATCAATGTATGCTGATGTACATTTGTTAATGAAGGCTACCACCAAGCAGTGGCTTGGTGTGCCAAAACATCACCCTAGACACTCTTTGTAATGTCACCCCTCATCCAAGGGATTGTGTCAGCTTGCATTCTCATTATGGCCCTCCCCCTCCAGGATGGGCACACCTCCCCCGCCAGACACATAAAGTGCACAAACACTAATACAACTTGAGTTGACCTGGCAGAACCAGGGCTTTACCCTTTGTGCCACCAGTGCTGTCTATCTGGTATTCACTTTAAAATGATGTTGCATTTGGGCCTGAGTGACTGAAAGGGTCTTCGGATCAGTCCATCCACCTGGTTAACCAATAAACAAATACATAAATAATAAATAAATAAATAAATAAATAATACACTTCATCATGGTTATGCACAACTGTTTCACCTGTTTAATAATACATTTTTATGTATTTATGTACTTTTGTGCTTAATTGGTAATGAACATTTTATACTAACAAGCTTTAGTTTAAAAAAAGAAGACAGAGCTAAGCATAGTAATAATGAATTATACAATGACCCACCATTAATATTCCAAAACCAATAATGGAAAAAGGTTTGGTCGCCCGGACATTTTCCATTAGTATAAGTTTTTTTTTTTTTTTTTACAGCAACGGAGAACGCAAGATTTCCGTTGCTTTTTAGAAACTGTCTCGCTATGTTAAAGAAGTTTAACATAGCGAGACAGCTTTAAAAAAGTAACAGAGATCTTCCTTTCTCAGTTGCTTTTTTTAAAGCTGTCTTGCTATGTTAAATGGGTTTAACATAGCGAGACAGCTTTAAAAAAAGCAACTGAGATTCTCTGTTGCTTTTTTTAAAGCTGTCTCACTATGTTAAAATCCTTTAACATAGAGAGACACTTTGTAAAAAGCAACAGAGATCTTGCTTTCTCCGTTGCTTCCACCCACAGCTCTGATGTACTGCATAAGCATATACATGCACAGTACATCAGAACTGCCACAGAATACCAGACAGCTGTGGAAGGGCAGCACGGGGGCATTATACAATGCCATTATTTAAGAAAAGTAAGTTTTTTTTTTCTTAAATAATGTCATTGTATAATAGCAATAACCCACTTCTGGGTATGGGTAATGCTGGATTTACCCACGGTTGTCTTTGTTTGGCCACTTGAGCTTTGCCCTTGTGACCAAACCACACCAACCGTGGGTAAATCCAGCATTACCCACACCCAGGCATGGGTTATTGCTTAATTAACTGACATTAGATAAACCTAAAAGAACAAGTGATGAAACTTAGTAACCAGTTCTGCATTGTAAGAAATAAATTATGCTATAGAGGAATGTTAAAAAGAAAGCAATGGACAAGAAAAAAAAGACATTAAAGAAAATATAGAAAATATAAGGACAGAATGTTAAGAGTCAGAATAAGACTAGAAGAGAAGCATCTGCTCCATATTATTTAAAGAAAGAGTGCAAACAGTGGCTCAACACAAGAAATACATTACTGAAAATGTAACAAAAAGTATGAATAAAGAATGAGTGGCACATGTTAGCAGAGTTTCACTGTGTCTATATATGTACAATGTCATATATATGTGTATGTGTGTGTGTCTGTGTTTGTATGCATATATATATATATATATATATATATATATATATATATATATATATATATATATATATATATATAAATTCTGATATGACACATATCACAGGAATACTGTTTCAGATATATGGATTGTTGTGGGTAAATTAGTACATCTGAGGAGATGGAATTATTCTAGTCTATAACATTTTTTTGTTAAAATGGCTAAAGAATAAGGGTAGATAATTTAATAATGATTTTATAAATAAAAGAAAATAAATAGCAATGGCTTTATATGATATGATAAAAGATTGGAATCATCAGAAGGTGATGAAAAAGACCAAAATGTAGTACACCTATATGTCAAGTGGAAAGGTATTACCTGATTTCATTTATTTATCTTTCCCTCTAAAATAAATAAGTTAGTCATGCAGAAGTGAGCTAACTTTTTGCACTACAAGATACAGAAAGCTGAAACAGGACTTTCTACATCTCAGTAATCAAACAAATGTTTGGTGTACAAGACATCCCTGGACCCTATTTTGATTAACTTTTTGCACTTCTACAAAACAAACGGCATCAGACCTACTAGATCAAAATACCAACAGTTTGCTTGTGACATAAATAGGACATCCTGGATAGACAGTTGTTTCTCAGAGAAATTCCATTCTCTGGAACAAGCTACCCATTCATGTAAAGCAGAGTTCCTTCCTAACTCTATTTAAGCACAACTTGGACCAATGGATGGGTACTCAAAAAATCATCCCTGGTCTGGTGCCTATGTCCCTGATTGACAAAGACAGTTAATAAATCACTCCCTATATATATATATATATATATATATATATATATATATATATATATATATATATCAAATTTGTGGCTCAAATTTGGGTTGCTCAGCTAGGCTTATAACGGCCCTAGTGTTTGTTAGCCTAGTATATGATCCTATCAGCCAAATACAAAACAAGGGTTACCAGGAAGGTTTTATAAGCCAGAGAAAGATTTTTTCATATCTGGGCAATCTACCAAATATTTCCCCTTCCTGTACCCTGTTGCCCCATTCTGTCCTCCTACAGGACAAGACCTAAGCCTATTTATTCCCCAGTCAACAGCAAGTGTTGAGCTGTGCTGACTGCAGAGCATCAACTCAACTCACATATTAACAACTAACTTACTTACTCCGGGCTTGTGGCAACAGGGTGAACTGCCAAATGCCATTCACCTCCACCCCATGCCCAACTCTTCCAGCTTTCCATATCACCAGTTTAACATGGGTTGTCTGGGGCACAGTCATGGCTTTATTTCTCTACATCACAGACTCAGGCATAAGGCAAAAACTATTGTGGAATTAGCTGAATTTGTGTTGCTTGAAATTATTTCTAAGACAGTTTAAAATACAGAAAACAACTGATAGAAATATTTAAATGTTAGATGGTACAGTTTACATAAAATACAAGTATAGGCAAAAATGTGAAGAATGTATAGAATTCTTTCATCACAATATATGTTACTATAAATACAAAATGTAGTGAGATTTAATACATATTGAGAAAGCTTAAATGGTAAAATTAATGGAAACATAAAATATCTCAAGAGGAAGAATCTGCAATTGAATGTTACCATTCAACTAGATTAGTGGGAGATTTTCACATAACATATGAAGGGCAGATATGGAGGATACAAGTCTCATCATTTACAGAATGAACAAAATACATAAAAAAACACTGATATTTTTAGAATGAAAACAAAAACAATATTTCTTGCAGGGGGACAAGCCCCCCTCCCCCCAGCACCCCTATACCCTCTGCATATTGTATATACAAACTGTAAGACTGCACAACAGCGGAGTAAGGACAAATTTACAAACTTTGCTCTTCCCCAGTCTCACATGGAAAGCAGATGAAAGTCTGAAAAAGAAGCCTCTAAAAGTGTTTGAAAAATTAATTATCAAGGTGCTGCTTACTGTGATGGATCTGAAATCTTCTTAAGACACTAAGGTCTTGCTGGCTGGATTCTGCTGAAATCAAAGTCTAGTTATAATTGCATTCACAGTCTGTTGCCCACAGAAACTTGCAGAATATACACTGATGCAGCTCCAAACTCTGTCACTTTAAGAGCAGTAACCAATAAAAAACTTTTTATAACAAACCACACGGACTACTGTTACAGCTTCAGGTATTGCACTACTTTACTTCTCAAACAGCATGGATGATGTGAGAGATACAATATTACCTTGGAACAAGTGTACGTTCCTACACAAATTCTAACAATGTTATCTGCTATAGTCTCTTTACAGTGTTTTTACATCCTGTTTTTCTCTTTGGTATTTTATTTTGGTCTTTGTATAAAAACATCTGTTTGCTGGTGTTTGCAGAAAAGTATGTTTTCATCCTGTAGAGAAATAATGGTGGTATTGTCTTTTAAGGAAACATCTTTGTGCAAATGCTGACTTCATAAAAGCATATCCATTCAAACTTCCTTGCTTAACAGTGTCATATGATAGAAACACGTCCAGATTGTTTTCCTGCTGTCCATTCTTTAAGGAAGCAGGTTAGCTTTCTTACTGACAATGTGAAATGCATACATCCTGTTTTTTTAATTTTTGCTAAGTCTGTAAAAGGTCACCTTTCTTGTTAACAGTGTAAAATGCATACATTCTTGTTTATTTTGTAAGAAAATATGTCCATTAAGCAAATTCCTTGTTTTTCAAGCCACAGTCATTTAGTATGGATGCTAATCAAATATTACTAAACTATATTTCTACATTTAAGCAAGCTTTATTTTGTACCTTATTTATTTTGCATATTTGTAACAGAATTACTTTCAACCTTTTATTCACTGTTAAATACACTCTAACAATGTTCATCTTATGAGTATTCAATCTTACAGACTGCAACCAGGGGCCACACACAAAAGATTATTTATTTACTTATTTGTTAACCAGGTAAGTTGAACCTTTCTCAGTCAAGATATTACAATAAATAAAGATTTTGTGTGGTAGCCTGATGGACTAGAGGCAAATAATCCAGTTGCACCATTGACACTCAGGCCACTGGTAGAATTGGTAGGGGAAATAAGATGATGTGGCTAATGGCCAGCTCTCTTATTCCAGATGAAGGATTTGGGGACAGTCCAAAGCCTGTGTGACCTTTGGTGGAGATCAGGAGCCTCATCGGTCATCTACTCAAATTACAAGGGGCAGTGATGATATCTTGACATCATTGCACTAGCCACTCTCACAGCTGGGGAACTTAACTGGCTGCTATAAGAGTCATAACTCCTCACTCTGTGCTCACAACTCTGCTGTCAGATCCCATGCTTTCCAGGACTACATGTGAACCATTAGATTGAATTCTCAAGGAAACAAGAGGCCCACATAGCAAAGGATGACATGAGGGTACATAGAAAGGAGATCTTGGAGAATCTGGGGATGTGAGAGAAGCTGGAAAAAAAGCTGGCAGTTGTATGGTTGTTGCTGGTATATAAAATAAAATACTTAACAGTACACATTGATATGAAAAGATTAACAAATTCAAGATGTCAAATCTAATTCAATACCAAAAAGATTTTTTTCTCCAAAACAGCATCAAATGGGGAAGATTGACAAAAGGGTGGAAAATGGGGAAGAAGAGATAACGTACCCAATACTGCTGTTTCAAAGAAAACTAAGGACATGTTTTATAATGAATGCGATTATAGTTTCAAAAGTTTGGGATCTGAATTAAATATGCAAATATAAAGCAGGACAGGCAGATATGACACTGGGCAAGAAAAGAAATGCATTACAAATGAAATAATTTGTACATCCAACAGGGATAGAGAAAGGCAAAATGTTAATTTTGTTGGATTAACTATACATGTATTATATTATTAAAGTCCTGGACAGTAGCAAAATAACTGCAAGGAAATTATATTCCAAAGGTCTTTAACTGAAAGTTATATTTTGGAAACTAAATATGGGGAAAACATGTAAATAAATGTAGACAGTTACATTGCTTAAAAGGCTTAGTAAAGCATTACTGTTCTTTTCAGTAAAGAAATATAGAATTCCTTACTTTAAGATCGAGAATATAAGATGCTAGTAAAAGTATTACTATATCATAGGCATACAATAGAGTCCAGCATAGAACAGTGATTGTTCTCTTGCTACTGCTCATGCTAAACATTTCAGGATGTTTAGAGCAGGGAAGATACAACATTCTTCTCTTGAAAACTCTTGAATTATTTCAACTATCCACTTCTTGAACTGCTGTCTATTTAACAAATAAGAAGGAAGGCACCAGTGCCTCCTTTTTACTTCATTACTCTGCATCTTTATCATAGTCTTTATTGGTACAGGATCCGAGTTATTGAATGTATTTTAAAGCTATCAGTTAAATACCCATGTTCCTATGAAATACAGTTTATATCCAGTCTAAACCATTTATTGTACCTTAGGAAATAATATGCAAAGTCTGCAAGAGTTACTGCTAGTAAATTTGCATCTTCTATTCCAAATATTCTCATATATATCTTTAGAAATCTACCCTCTTTGGTTATATTTTCCATTCTAGGTCCTTCCAATACAGCTTCACTTTTATAGACTAAGTATCAGTCCCCACACATGAATAATATTCCTTGCTGAAAGCTAATTATTTCTTCCAAAATTTTCTTAGCTTCATAATAGTAGTTTTAGGCAGAATATAAATACACACCCCTTATCACAAATCTATCATTATTGTCTTTAGTTTCCTCTTCTATCTCTAATGGAGTTCCTCTCACAATCAGTATTATTACTGTCCCCCCTTTTTCTTTGTCCATGATACCCTGCTGAATATCATTCAGAAATCCTTTCTTTGTCAAGTTCACATGCATACTTCTATCCAAATGTATCTCCTGTAACATTGTTATTTGCAACCTATACTTCTTAACATAATCCAATACTCTTTCCATTTTGTCTATACCTGCAATACCTTTTACATTCCATAACATAATTGATAAAGCAGTAATTCTAATAAAAAGCTATTACTTTCATATATTCTGCATGATAGTTCTTTTGATTATATAGTTCCAACTTGCAACTTACATGCACATATTAATGCTTGACAGGCTGATGTTGAATGCAGTTGCAGCTTCTCATTTTTGTTTGAATCCATGTCACATTTTCATATATATTTCTCTCAAATAAAAACATTCAAGAAACAAAAAAAAAAGCCAAGTACATTTTTATTTTTAATGTCCAACCCCTTTTAACTCCAAACAAACACAAAAAAGTATTTATACTTTCCAGAAAAGGGAGGTTGCCAGTCCATATAGGGGCAGCTGCCCAAATAAACAGCTGTACCCGGAGGCTTTGGGCATTCTAAAGTTAGGTTTAACCATGCTGGTAGTATATGCTAGAACCAGTGTTCCCTCTTGCACTGACACCATCCACTTTGCCCCACTTCTATTTTTTCCCTGATGTGGAAAACAATTTTCATACTATCAGTTAACTGTTTTTTAGCCTCAATCAAATGTATACTGGCTACCTTTAAATGAATAAACTAAACTGAGCATTCTTATTTTATATTAAAGTGTTAAAGGCTACTTGGAATCTATCTACTTGCAAAAGTATTCCCTTCCATGTATCAAATGTCATTTATTTTCTTTGAACTGATTGTCAGTTTTACTTAGGTTCATAGGTAATTAGTATACATACAGTCTAGAAGGCCAATGAGGGGCCTAGCCTAAATTTCCAGTTGTACTTAAGCACTTTCTGGCTAAGTGACTTGCTCAATGTGACACAACAGGCATCTCTGATCAGTATTAGCAAGAAACTTCGATCCCTCATAAAATCATCAAAGGCCAGTTTCGAAAGAAAAATTGCCCTAGACACTAAAGATAATCACAAGGCCTTCTTTAGTTATGTCAGAAACATGGGTGGAAACTCCCAGATATGCTCTGAATTGTTGCATAACGGTACAAAATATACTGAACCTACAGACATAGCCAACATCCTGGCAGACAGATTCAGCGCAAACTTCTCCCCCCCCCAAAGGAGCAAATGCCTATCCCAAATGAATGTAACCTCCCTGACATCACAGATGCACAGGTGAAAGCTGCCCTCTCCAAAGCAAAAAACACAGCATCTATGGGACCAGACGGTGTCCCAGGCTGTGTCTTACATGAGCTCAAAGAAGAACTGAACCCGCACATTAAGTCACTGTTCAAACTTAGCCTTACTACAGGATATGTACACAAAGAATGGCGTACAGCTACAGTGGTCCCACTCCGCAAAGGTGGTGCCACAACGGACCCCAGAAACTATCACCCTATAAGCCTGACTAGTCTGGTTTGTAAAGCTATGGAGTGTATTATCATGGAACTCATAAACGAAGACATTGGGAGCCTCCAGACACTGGACCCTACCCAATTCGGCTTTGTTAAGGGCAGATCTTGCCTCTTAAACCTAGTTGATTTCTTTGAAACAGTTACCAAAGCCATAGATGAGGGCAAGGTAGTCCACACAGCCTACCTGGACCTTGCAAAAGCCTTCGACACAATACCTCACTCGGGCATCATAAATAAGCTTACCAGCTTAAATATCAACCCCTATATCACAAGATGGGTTGCAAATTGGCTCAGAGATAGAACCCACATGGTCAGAATCGCAGGTGCCATGTCCGAATCCAAACCATTTACAAGTGGGGTTCCACACGGCTCAGTTCTGGGACCTCTCTTGTTCGGCATATACTTCTCTGAGGTTCAGGCTAACACGGGGGGGTTATGGCTGACAAAGTTCGCAGATGACTGCAAATTGGGGGCCATAATTGAATCTCCAGCTGACACAAGCATCCTCCAAAAGGGTCTCACAGAGATGGATGCTTGGTGCCAGAGCCACGGCCTCAAGCTAAATGCTAAAAAGTGCATAGTCATCCCCTTTGGGAAAAACAAGGTGCCCACAAATTACCACATAGGTGGTAATCCATTAAGTATGGAAGAAGTAATTAGAGATTTGGGGACCAACGTAGATAGTAATCTCTCCTTTGATAATCACGTTGCCAAAGTGGTTAGAAAGACCTTCTATATAGCCCACCTTATCACGAAAGGGTTCGCATCTAGATCAAGAGAGGTCATTGTGCCCCTCTACTCATCACTCATCAGGCCCATAATTGAATACAATGCCCCTTTTGGGATGTACCTTACCCAACACCTGCAGCAACTGGAGAGACCCCAAAAGTACCTCACCAAGAGGATCATGGGCTACAAACAGATGTCCTATGCAGCTCGACTAAGGAAACTCCAGCTCTACTCAGTTGCTTACTGCCTTCTCGGAGGCGATCTATGCCTGACGTACAAAGCCATGCCAAACCCAGAATTAATGGACATGCTCCACCTGAAAAAATCCAAGTCCCTTAGAGCTACACTCTCCAGGGACCTAAACCTCAGCACAAAAATAAATAGGATATGCTGGAGGGACAGATTCATTTCCCAGAGGCTCCCCTCACTCTGGAATAGAATCCCATTTCATGTTAGACGCAGCCCCTTGCTGACCCTCTTCAAGCGAAATTTGGACACGTGGATGGGAAATCACAAATTCACCCCTGGGATCTCTCCTGTGTCCCTGTTAGACAAAGGCACAGTAAACTAATCTTAAAAGGGTACCTTCTGTGACCTACTTTACAGAGGCACAGTAGGCTAATCTAATAGGGAGGCGGAAGCCAAATACACTCTGGCTAGGCTTATAAATGCCCTAGGGCAGATAGCCTAGTATCTACCTATGAACCTATGAACCTAAGAGTGCTGATGGAATCAAACCCTGCACTACAAGAGTTCATGAGTCAGTCATTTCCTGATTAATTGGTGGCACCTGTTCATAGACTATCTCCAGCTGCAGGCCTTTACTGGTGGAAAAAAAAGAAAAACAGCTATTAACTTAACAAATGCATGATACAGCTCTTCAGATGATGGGAGATATAATTTGTCATGCTTTCCATTCCATTTTCTGGTCTGTTTGCTTGGAAAAAGTAGAAAATCCTCTTGTCTGCAGCATGAACTCAGAACACTAGTCTATATTTCCACCTGTATAATATCACTGGAAATTATTATAATTTAATACCCATATAATATGATTTATATACTTTTTACATCCCCCAGCAGCCCAAGATCATGACATTATACTGCTTAGATCTGGCCTGGATCTTTTTACAGTATAAACCCCAGATACATTACAGTTAAAAAAAGTATTTTCTTCATCTAACATCACTAGTATAAACAGCAGTCACTGATAAGACTCTCCCATACTTCACATTCTGCATAGTGTACAGAAGTACTTTACAATATAAGGTGCAATTTAATTCACAAAATTTGTTATGGATGTATTGCTAAGAAAAATATTTTACTCATAGTTTTATTTTATTCTATTTCATATTTGTTTACCAGGGTAGTACAGTTAGATCTCCCATTACTTTATTATCCTTATAAACTGTGGCAATTATGCTTTAGAGTCCTCCCTTCAACTTAACACCATCAACAGTCTTTTGTAGCCATTTCCTCTTGCAGAAACACAGTTGCCATGTCTTAATTGAATCTTATGGAAATGGGATTTTGTACTTGTTTCATTTATTCACTATCTTCACATTATTGCTGGTCTTTTTCCTTATCTTCTCAACCACTCAGTCTCTCACTCACATCCAATGTACTCCTGTTTTCTCTAGTCAGCTCTTCCACTTTTTTCTGCCGATGAATCATTTTCCTTTGGAACAATGGAAAAGGTTTCACTGGCAAGTGCTCTCTATGGTCTTCTTTTTGTCAGAAGAATGAGAGGGCAAGTCACTTTCATCTTGTTGGCTCATTGTTTGCTTGATTAATATTTTAATTTTCTCTTTAGCCTGTTTTTCATTCAAAAATATATTTGATCTAAAGACAGCTGGATACAGCAACTTGAATCACACACACATGCCTCAACATTTCTTGATTGCAGTGATAAATTCCCCTCTCTTCTACTTGATGTACAGTGAATAGTCATTTTCCACAAACACTCTGGTGTTCCCAGTTGTGAATATTCTCTTCTTTCACGGTTTTGTTAGGAGCAGCTCCTTCTGCTGGTATCACTGCATCTTTATTTCTCATGGCCAAAGTTGGGGCATACATATGGTGTGCCTTATCATTTAGCAAATCCTACTTTGAAATACCAACCCAGCTACTTATTTGTACTTTTGTAAAAATGAATGGAGTTCATTACTTCAAAATTCACTGGTATAGCACAAAAATCACAGGTTTTTTGCATGTGCTCTGGCTTCAACCAGCCTTTATTTCATTTTAGCCTCTACTTTCTGCAGTTTTGCCTGCTCATTTGAATAGCTACTTAAAGTTTCTTCTATTCTTTCCAGTCCTTTGTCATTTGACTTTATATATCCCCCCAGTGTCTTACTTATTTTAAACACCTCTTACTACATTTGATTTATTTTTTGTTTCTCTAAATTACTTTAAGCCACCTCCCGTACTAAAGGTCAAGGCTGAACTGCTTTTTGCTGAAAAGCAGCAAGTCACTTCCCCACCACAGATTTTTCTTCTTCTTCCTGCCTAGTTGATTTTTTCTTTCCTTTTCCAGATTTCTTCTTTGCTAACATCCAGCTCCATCACAGTACATTTATAATAACATGTGAATTTCAGACAGTTACAATTTTATATATATGTATAGCCATTCTTAAAAATAATTATGCTCTATACATATTTCATTGTAGAAAATGTTATTTTTAAAATGTGCATGCTGTGACAAATATAACATATGCTTGGTGACAGACTTGATTTCATTACTATCTATTTAAAAATACAAATCTTTCCAGTGAACATTTAGCCTCACGTTATGGTTCTATGATCTTGACAAAGCTCAGTATTAACTGAGCAAAAGCGCTTGACTGATTTTTTGTGTGTGATTTAATAAACCTTTTGGATAGATTTCCTGGCTTGTACTTCGTTCTTGCTGTGGACTTATATTATTTTGCTGTTCTTTGTGGTTATGATTTGGTCTCCTGTCACGTTATGGTTTGATACAAGAAAACATGTTGCAGGAATTCTGGTGGTGAGTGCTGTAGATTACTGAATTCCAGCAATTTTTATTCAGCCTTAGGATGTCATTGGATTCCTATCCTCCCTCCCAGGAATATGTGATATGATAATATTTTATATGACAAACGTATAAGATTTAAGGAACACTGATCATACCTCTCAAGCTCTTAGCACAAGAAATTTGGACATGGCCTAAAATAATATGGGGCACATTCCTACAACTAGGGACAGATTTTAAATATTGCTCCTACAAATTTAGCAAGTTGCTAGAATAACAGGATTTGTGTTAGTAAGCATTTTTCTGAAGGACATGAAGTCTGAAACTCAAATGTATGTCATAATTTAGTGACTTCAATCTACATTTGACAGAAAACCACAAATTTTATGAGGAACAGACCAACTGTATGAGGCAAAATCTGGACATAATGCAAAAATCTGGACAGTTGAGAGGTAGTCACTAATGCAACAGTAATATTATACAACGACCCCCCCCCCATTAATATTCCAAAACATGCACGCTGATTGGTCAGCATGCACATTGTAAATCAGACTTATACTAATGGAAAAAGGTCCGGTTGCCCGGACTTTTTCCATTAGTATAAGTCTTTATTTTACAGCAACAGAGAAGGCAAGATCTCTGTTGCTGTTTAGACACTGTCTCACTATGTTAAAGGAGTTTAACATAGCGAGACAGCTTTAAAAAAAGTAACGGAGATCTTCCTTTCTCTGTTGCTTTTTTTAAAGCTGTCTCGCTTTGTTAAACTCCTTTAACATAGCGAGACACTTTGTAAAAAGCAACGGAGATCTTGCTTTCTCCGCTGCTTCCACCCACAGTTCTGATGTACTGCGTAAGCATACGCATGCACAGTACATCAGAACTGCCGCAGAATACCAGACAACTGCGGAAGGGCAGCAAGGAGGCATTATCCAATGCCATTATTTAAGAAAAGTAAGTATTTTTTTCTTAAATAATGTCATTGTATAATAGCAATAACCCACTTCTGGGTGTGGATAATGCTGGAGTTACCCACGGTTGTCTTTGTTTGGCCACTCGAGTTTCGCCCTCGTGACCAAACCACACCAACCGTGGGTAAATCCAGCATTACCCACACCCAGGCATAGTAGAAAGTGAAATGTTAGACCATACCCTGGGTACTAGCTGTTAAGTCGTAATAAGTGATAATGACTCATACATATCTTCTATTGACACTCTTCTAAATGTAGCGGATTACTAAATAGCTTTATAAACTGTAAATCACCTCAGGCCATCTGAAGCACAAAAAGGTTGGCATGAAATCTACAGAGAAGCCTTCTTACAGGCATTCTCCTGTTCTGAAGTGGTGAATTATAAATGAGGACTTCATTAATTTTTGTAACAAATAGTGCAATCTGATAATAACAAATAGAAGGGATAAGATGTAATAATTCTGTTCAGAATGCACTTGTTGTTTTATTTATGAAAATAATAATTAAAATGGTATTCTTCAAGTAAAGTAGGATGACACATTTTCCCTTAGGAGAATAAATCACAAAAAGATTAATTTGGGCACTTGAATTTCTATCAAAATGAGTACATGCTTGGCATTTTTAACTCATAATATTTGCATTTTAGTATCTTTTCTTTAATGTCCATTTGTTAATGACTATAATATATTAATTGTAAATCAAACACAGTGGATATGGTTTTCTTAAATTGTTTCTTTTCATGGTGTAAATATCAGACAAAATTTATTTTCACTGTTGTAAAACATATTTGATAATAACCTCTTTCATCCTCAAATCAGTTTAAAGTTTTTATTTGACAATTGTTGTCTTGTTTATTAAACCAATTTAAACGTCCTATAATATTATTTGATGTAACAGAAATATTTCCTATATGAAATCATTAATCTTATATGCTATTAAAAATTAAAAAAAAATGTGTTACTAATTCATAAGGTCACTCATATCTTTCATTCTTTGTTTATACAGATATTTATGTTTACTTTATTTTATCAAATGCATTTGTATTTAAATAATTTATTTTAAAAAGTTATATTTTTAGACCTCTTCTCTATACTAGCTAGTTATTGTTCATGTTATCAGTAAGCTGTAAATATATCCATATTAATGAACCATAAAGGCACAGATCTGTAATTCAGTTATCAAATTCATGTCTCTTTCTTTCTGTCCATGTAAATTATTTCATCATTGTCCATATGAAGTCATGCTTTTTATGGATGCTAGCTTCTGATATAAAAAACATGTAACACAACTTCAAAGATTATTAGCAGTGGTTAGTTAAAACAACATACAACAGACATGCAGCACATGCACTAACTCCATTTACACCACATTACCATTAATTTCTATAGCTGTATATGGAGACAGTACTGAAGTGGGGTGGGGGGCCACTTCAAAAATAACTCTGTTGAATGATTGGCCAAGACCTAAAGCTGCCACTACAACTTATGATAACTCCAAGCTTTTGAGCCTGAAAATATGGAAGATCACAGCAAAGTTATGATGTCCTGCCCTACAAGACTTTACAAGTCAGATCTCTTCTTAATTGTATTCTAGATAACCCCAGTGCCCAATTTAAGAAGAACATCTTTAAGAAATACCATACTCAGAATACCCCACATCCTTTTACATCACCATGGAATTCACATAGGACAGTCTCTTCCCTTCCTAGCTGGCTGCACTACTCAAAGTAAATTTACATTTTAAAAGCAATAAAGCATTGCAAACAGACCTTTGCAGACCCTTATATGTTGTAAATTTATATTGTTATTATAATTTATTTTTACTAAAATATATAGGTATATTAAAATAAAACATTTTGACATGAAATAGTTCCTGCTGTGTGAGTGTAATGTTTATAGTCTTTACAATACCTTTCAACCTCTTAGCACAAGAAATCTGGGCAAAGCCATAAATAATGAGGAGACCAGGCCCAAAAATAGGGACAATATTTAAAGGCTGCTTTCTCAAACATAAAAAAGTTGATAGAATAGCGAGTTTTATATTAGCATCAATTTTCTGAAGGGCACGAAGTCTGCAACTTGTCTGTCGTTATTTTTTTACTTTAGCCCTCAATGACTTGCCAATAATTTGTCAGAAAACCAAAATTTTAGGAGTAACAGACCAAAAATATGAGACAAAATCTGGACATTCTGCAACATTCTGCACAGTTGAGAGGTATGAGTCCTTACATTACACTTTTACAGCTTTTGGTTTGTTTGTTATTGTTATGGGTAATGATATGGGCCAGATTCATGAATGCCTACACTACATGTACACTAAGTGTACACCATTCTGAGTGAATAGACAACACAAGCATAACTCCCACCTTCTTCTTCCTAATTTTAGTTTTCCTACAGATTTTCTTGCAGCCTTAAATATCGAGGGGGGGGGGTTCATTAAGGTTACCACAAAGTATAGATTATGTGTACACTTACTAAAATGTTTTTGAGCAAATAGCACAAAAAATGATGTTCTTGAATACAGATTGTGTACACAGTGTAAGGATGCACATATTTTTTCGTGTATTTTCCCTACTTATTAGTCTCGTGCAGCTCATCACATTTGTGAAGTATAATTTATTTGATGCTATGTCTTTACACTTTATACATCTGTCACTCTCACTATCTCTCTCTGTCTTAAAAATTAGAATAAGTAATTTATTTTGCTATTTGCTACCATTGATTATAATGTATTTTGCCTGGTATGTCATTGGGAGATTCAGTCTGTAAAATGCGTGGTTTTCGACAGTAATGAGAAGTGATATTTTAGGAAGACAGAGGCACAGCAAATCATTCAGAACATTCCCTGAACTCTTTAATTATTTTGGGGGAAGTTAGGAGTGTGGCAGTGTTATTTAAGGCTTTACAGAGAGCTTTATGGTATAGCTGTAATGGGTGTAAAATATGGAAAATTAACTGACAGCATGTTCTATAGTTATGAGTTTTTTTCAGGAATTTTCAGTATGAAAAGGGTTGTTGTCACTGTGATTTTGTAATTGAGTAGGTAATAATTTGCTTGGGTGGCAAAAGCCAGAGAACCTTTTTGGCTAGGCTTATATAGGCCCCAGGGCCGATAGCCTAGTGCCTACCTATGAACCTATGAACATGCTTCTGTGTTTTCCTTGTGTTAATGGCTTTCTTTAGCTGCCTAGCAAAGTCTCCATCTTGCATACACTGCTTTAAATACAAGCAGTACCATTCATTCTTTCTGGCTTTTGTTTTCTTAATGCTCACCTGACATCAATACTCGCATGTGTACTATGGTGTTCCAGTGAGCTAGCATTCTTTTGTTAGCAAACACTGACATTAGCGAGAATTAAAATGGTGATTTCAAGAAGAAAAGCTGGTTATGTACAGGACACAGATTTAATAGTGTGGGTAGGTGCAATTCTTTATTTTTTGGGGGGGATCTCCCTGTAATTACTTCACTCTAATTCACCCATTTGGAAGGGTAAGTGACCTATGTGTTATAGTATTGTGTAAGCTCATGGGGGTGCAAGAGTGGACAGTTTTGTACTGCATGAGGTGGGGTGTGTTACCAAATGACTTACACCAGATGATACTGGCAGAGATAACAGACTGCCTCGCTATTAGCCCTGAGGGTACTCACATAAGGTAACTGGGGTCTAGCAGAACTATGTCCCTTTTCAGACCGACTTCAGAAGTTATTAATGAATTATTAATTAATTAGCAGCTGCTATACCACTGTTTAAATGTTAATCTGTCCTGTCTGCAGACATGCAGAATAATTTTATGGTTAGCCATTCTATCTTATAATTAGAATGCTGACACACACAGTCAGACACTTTATCACTGGTACAAAGCCCTTTAAGGAGGTTTGTCCTCTACTGCATCATTGTATAAATGATCACAGATGACACCAGTGCTGTATGTTCTACATTCTCACCAAACAGCTCATTTAGGTTTTGACTTCACATAAAGTTGAAAAAAAAATCATAAATAAAAAGGTGTGAAATTAGATCAGGTAGGCCTTTCTAGTTTTTTACTGAAGTGCAAGGTACAAAACTCAGAGTAATTTTGCTCCATTTTAAATATTAAATGTATAAAGAGTCTAAACTAAGTGTAATCATATTTCATTTTTCAGTTCAAAGCTAAGCAAAGAGACTGACCCTGTGTCTCTATTTTTCTAATCAGACTATTACAAGTGGAAAACTACCCTGTCCGGCCAGATGGTACTCTTATCCTCACTCGACACATAACCTTTCCACCCCGTTTAAAGGCATAGGTGATTACTCAAAATTTTCACGTCAACTTATCCAAAGTAAATGTTGTCCTCAAAGCATGTGATTGCCATTTGAGGATTTCATGCCTCACTGTTCCTCTTCTTTAAACTGGCACTAAAACCATGGTTAAATGTGAGTATGAAAGATCAATTTATATTATTTCCACATGTGTACGAAAATTAGGCTGAGTGAACTTGTATATCCCAGGAACTCCAAGGTATTGCCAGGTTCCTCATTCCATGTGGCCTGCCTCACAGAACATTCTACCCTCAAAAATCTAAATATAAAATGTTTCTTCTGTCTGCTAAATAAACACTGTTTACCTTTCTACTCACAGAAGCAAGACTGAATGCCACACCATTTCCTGCTTCACAGTCTGTTTTTTTTTTATCTATTGCTAAGCATTCCAAATGTATCTTGTACATCTTTGCATGCTGATAATACTGCTCATTTTTCTCTAACTATAAATGTTTCATACCTTTTCTCACTTTGTAAAGCAAACATATCCTACCAAACACAAATAAAAACTATTTATTTTTTCATTCAGTAGTTTGGCCATAATGCATTGTTTCTCTAATTACATGACTGACCAGATTCGGAAATGAAAAACAGGCATACCAAGTAGTCATCCTAAATTTCTGGCTTATTTTCATTTTGATTACATTCTTGTTCATAACTTCTAACCCCAAAAAGATGCAAACAAATGTTCATATGTACCTATTATGTCAACTCATCTGCACTGAAGAAATTCCAGCTCATAAAGTGACTGTATTTTAGGCATAGGTGCACAAACCAGGTAACTGTAGTCATCTTCAACAAGAATTTAGATCAACATGCAAACTTTTATATTTATTTATTTTTATTTATTTTACATTTTTTAACCGGGGGTGTCTGACTGAGCCGAAAAGGCCCTTTTTCAGCAGAGGCCCGGGGAGAAAAGCTCCACAAAGAAAAATTACAGACACATTTAGTTATTTAGACATGATCAGTATACACACAAATTACAAGAGACATGTTTTTACAGTGGTATGCGACACAAACAGTTACAGTGGAGAGAACAATCAAAAAAATATTAATTTTAAAAATAAAGGTAAGTAATAGATTTGTGGTGTACGGCTGAACTTTGGAAGGTAGGTAGAATACATACATAGTACACAGGTACAGTACATACATTGTAGATTAGCCAGTGTTTGTGAGTAAGATTGAAAAACTATTATCAATTGCTCTAGATTTAGTATGTATATGTTATCTGCTTTCACTAGCCTGGGGAGCAATCATGGCACTGCCAACTTTGCTTGAGATGCTGCCTGATGAGGTTTTTAAAGGAGGCTATGGATGATGTGTTTTGAATACTAGTAGGGACAGAGTTCCATTTTTTAGCCACCGAACTACTATATAGTGCATCTCCAAAGCTATTGTAGCTGTTGGTGACTTCTAGTAGTAGTTTGCTTGATGATCTAAGAGGCCTTTTGGCTGAGTGATGTTGTACTAGATTTTGAGGGCAGGACACTTATTGGGGAGGTAATAGACAGAATGACAGAGGCAGAGCTGATTGTAGGTTAGGAGGTTGGGCAGTTCAAGCCAGTGGAGCTGTCTCAAAGCAGTACAGTGATGAGTTCTATATGAGCAATTTGCAGCAAAGCGGGCAATTCTGTTATAGCAGGCTTCCATTTTGCTTAGTTCAGTTTTGTTGAGATTAGTCAGAATGGGAGATGCATAGAGTAGGGTGGATAGAAGCTGGGAGCGAGCAATGGCTGATCTTGTGTTGTTGGTAAGAAATGGTTTGATACGATAGAGTGACCCCAGTTTGGCATGTACTTTTTTAATAGTTAAGTTCAGATGACTATCAAATTTTAGGTGGGAGTCTATGGTTATTCCCAATAGCTTAGCCTGTGCCACTGGAGCAATTGGAATAGCATTCGTGGAGTAGATAGTGAATTGACTGTTAGTGTTTTTGTTAGAACTGGTTATAATCATAAGCTGAGTTTTCTTTGGATTGAGGATAAGTTGGGCTTTGGTAAGGTAGTTTTCAACGTCAAAGAATGCTAGTTGAGTTGTTTGCAGGAGGGTGGGAATGTTTTGTGCAGCACAGATTAAGGTAGTGTCATCTGCATACTGAATTATAGATGCATGCTGTGTGGAGGTGTGGAGGTCATTTGTGAAGACTGTGAATAGTAGTGGTCCTAAGATAGAACCCTGTGGGACTCCTATAGTTATGGGCAGCTGAGGAGAGAGAGAATTTTCCCATTTCACAGCTTGGTACCTGTCAGTTAAGTAGCTTTGGAACCAGGTAAGAGTGGAATTAGATGATATTGGTTTAGTTTGTTTAGCAGGATTTGGTATGAGACTGTGTCAAATGCTTTGGACATATCCAAAAAAAGAGTTGACACTTGCAGGCCTTCATTTTTGAGACGGTTTACTGTGTCTGTGAAGCAGAGGAGAGCTGTAGTGGTACTATGGGCAGGTCTGAAACCATGCTGAGTAGGTGACAGGATGTTGCAGTCTAGGAGATAGTTTAGCATCTGCATCTGGGTATGGATGCATTTTTCTAGGATTTTGGCCAGGGGGGAGAGTAAAGCAATGGGTCTGTAGTTATTAAGTTCAGTGGAGGTCCCGCCTTTATGTATGGGTGTAACATAGGACATTTTCCAGAGTTTGGGCACATAGTTTTCAACAATTGATCTGTTTGTGAGAGTGGAGACTGGGATAGCAATAGCATCTGCTGTGAGTTTCAAGAAATAGCTGGGGAGTAGGTCGGCTGCTGTTGATGAGGTTTTTAGTTTGGAGAGCATGCTTTTGATTGAAGTGGTGGAAACTGTTTTGAGGGTAAAGCTTGTATTAGTGGTATTTGTGTTTGGGGGATAGTGAGGAAGGAACTGTGCTGTGATACTAAGGATAGAATTGAGTTCACAAAGTGGGAGTTGAATTGTGTTTCGATGGGAACTTTAGTGTCAGGGGTGGTTGGTTTGGGGTAGCCTTTTGGGTGGATTTTAGTAGCTGGTTTACATTTTTCCAAAATTTTTAGGGGTTGTGTTGGTATTTCATTTGTAATGTTGTGTAGTAGGACTTTTTGTCCAGCCTAATGCATTTTTTTGCACGGTTGCGCAGTTTTTGGTACTTAGTTAGGCTTTGTGTTTCTTTGTTTTTTTATAGTAACTCCAGGCAGTGTCTCTGGACTTGAGGATTTGTTTGGTTTCTTTACTGAGCCAGGGGTTTGTAGAGGTTCTAACCTTGATTTTGCGTAATGGAGCGACAGTGTCTAGGTGTTGTAGAAATGTTTTGTTGAAATATGCTACAGCCTGGTCAAGTGGGAGGGTTTTTAGGGGGGTCCAGTCACAGTTACACAGTAAAGTGTTGAGGACCTCAGGAGAGAATTTTTTGTGTTTCTAGTGGATATATAGTTAGTGGTTTTGCATATGCTTGTTCTACTACGTATAAAGTATATTATGTTGTGGTCACTTAAGGTGTCTGGGAGACTGCCTGTGTGAGGGTACAATGTGGGGTTGCTAGTTAGGACCCAGTCAAGGATGGATTCCCTTTTAGATTTTTTATCACACCTAGTTGGAATTTGGACTAGCTGCTGGTAGCCATGGAGATTTATTAGATTACTTGGTGGTTCTGATATACAGGTGAACCAATCTAAGTTGAAGTCCCCCAGAATAAGGGTTTCTTGTGAGTATGTGGAAGAACACCAGGATAAGAAGTCTTCAAGGCTAGCAGGAGTATTACCAGGTGGAATATAGATCACAATTGTGGTGATGACCTTTTTAGGGTGAAGTTGAAGTTGTGAGATAAGTATGTCCCAATTATTGGGGAGGGGTAGGAGTTTGGTAATTGATGGACAGTTAAGTTGGACTTGTAGAGTAAGGCAGTTCCACCCCCTTTATGAAGTGGTCTGTCTTGTCTAATGATATTGTAGCCGGTAGGGAGAACTTCTGAGTTAGCTATGTTTTTATTTAGCTAGGTTTCTGTTAAAGTAACTATGTCTGGGGAGTAGTGTGCTATTGTGGCCTAGAGTTCAGGTATTTTATTTTTGATACTTCTAATATTAATATTTAGCATTAAAAGATGGTTGGTTTTGCTGCTGTTGTTGATTTGCCCAGGGATGAAGAAAGTGGGTGTTATGTTCTGACATTTGTGTTGGAGCAGTTTGTGTTGGACAGGATGAATTTGGGCCTGGGTTGGGGTGGATATCCCCACTTATGGTGAGCCTGGAGTTAAATTGGTTATACAGATGTTGGAGTTTGGTGAGGAGTGTGAGAAAGTATTGTGTTTTTTTGGAGTAGGAATGAGAGCATATGTGTTTAGTTCTGAATTGGTCCGTTATGTAGTTCTTGAATAAGTGTGGGCAGATATTATTATAATGTGTGGTGTCTGTGTATGAGAGTGCATAATGCAGTGTTGTGCTACTAAGTTTAGGGATATTGCTAGAGTGATAACTTGTGGTGTTGTAAAGAATTATGAGAAGACAGACTAGATTTAGTTGTGTGATAGTCATGGTTATAAAGTTTATGTTGTTTCTAGGTGGGGGGTCTGAATAGGAATTATAGGGTTGCACTATATGTGGATGGGGAAGTAGTGTGGGTGATGCAAAAAATCCCTAGTGGGAATGAGAGTGATTGGGAGTATTTTGTGTGGAGCAAGTTGGTGTGGTTTAATGTGATATGACTTGAGGAGCTGTGATTGGTGGAGGTGATGTGAGGGTGAGCTGTGGGTGTGGCTATGATTACTATAAATGGAGAGGTAGTGGGGGTGGGAGGAAATAGGGGGCAGGGCAGGGGAGCGGAGAGAGCCCGAGCATTAGCGAGGACGAACGGAGTGGGGCAGAGCCAGAGCCAACCAAGACAAGAGAAAAAAGTAAGTATTACTTTACAAATCTGAACACTTTTAAAACAAATTCCTGAGGTCTAATGGCTTACCGGCTAGCAGAATGTAATTGCTGAAGAGCACTTGTGTCCTGGTGGGAGACTAGAAATTTAAAGATGGCTCCATGCTCAGCAGGATTCTAATATAGACTTTGTATTGGGGGAGGGAGATAGCACAAGGGGTGTAAACCAGGTGGAATGCAAAGAAACCAGAGAGGCAATCAGTGGAAATCAGTGAAGGCCTCAGAGAGGGTAAGTAATAATTCAAACTACCTGTAAAGTGAAGGAGAGAAGAGACAGCAAGGTTTATTAAGGTTGGGAGTGTGTCTTTACATTGGCTTACTGATTAGTAACCAGTTTGTGCGCAGATTAGAGTAGGGAGATACATTAGCAATGATAGAGATGCAAATAAACAGGTGATCCTCCAAGTGATACAAACTAAGGCAGAAAAAACTGAGAGGGCTGCTTGATGGTTAATTTAGTCACAGGGATGTGAATTAAATCTATACTGTCTATTGGACAGTTAGGATTACTGTACTATTGGGGGACACAAGGCTACAACAGTCAGTTTTATTAGCAAGCTGAGAACTACTAAGAAATACTGCTAATGTAATAGCTTCACTCTCATAAAACATACAAGTAGAATGCCTGGGTGGACTGACCCTGCTCTTGAGGCTCAAAATGTATATCCTTGTTTAGTTTGCAATACTGATTCCTTCTTACACTGTATAGATGGAGTTGTAGCCGCAGACTGCAGATTTGCTTGAGTGTGCTCTGAAGAGAGAGAGAGAGAAAAAAAAAGAGAGGATGAAGCTAGTAGAAGGAGACAAAGACAGGTCAAAGGAAGTAATGAGGAGATAGGAGGGTGTAAAAGATACAAATCTGAGGGTAGTGTGGATAAAGCAGGAGAATAGATGCTACTGCTACAGTTTGAGATGTATGAAATATTGTGATGACTTTTTCTTTTTAAACAGTTAAATAATATACTGGTTACATGCTACTGTAGCCTGAGACCTGACCATAACATCACTTTCAAAGGTGAGTAACAGATGTTACACACTCCCTAAGCACAGCTACAGACAGTTTATATGACTTGAAGCCTGGACGTCAAAGTCAGGCTTACCATATAGGGCTTCTGTCTGTTGTCCCTTATTGCAAGAATAATGTTTACCTTTGAACATGATCTCATTTTATTTATCCCTCTTTTCACTCCTGTAATATGACACTCGGGTCATTAGCTGATCTCTTAAAAGGGCTTGTTACTTTAGATGATGGTAAATTTAAGCTTTTCTGCAGCTCTTTCTTAATACCAGAGTTCAAAAACTATTGGCTGAAATAGAGCAATCATTAATTATTATGAATTATTATTTTCTCCTTCCACTGCTGTTGTGACATTACTCTTTTACAATGCTTTTTATGTTTCCTCTTTCTTTTATGACTTATTTTTCCCTACAATGTTTTGTTCTTGTTTTACTAGATCAGCAAAACACCTGTTATCAAAGCGAAAAAAGAAATATCTAGCCTGTTTTCCTACTCATATTTATTTTACATTACATAGATCCAAAACAGAAAAAGTCAGAAAAGTGCATAACAGCTTTTGTCGTGCATGGAATGCCATGATTATGCTCAAAAAACAGTTAAATAATATACTGGTTACATGCTACTGTAGCCTGAGACCTGACCATAACATCACTTTCAAAGGTGTGTAACAAATGTTACACACTCCCTAAGCACAGCTACAGACAGTCTCAGGGAACGGACATTCCTTTGTTGTAAATCCACAAAACCAAAATAAACCAAGAAGTACACAAAAAAGCTCAAGCCTTCACAAACAGGTGCTGGATTTATTTTTCAAACTGTAAGTAAGCGCTTTTGTTCCAAAAAGCATTTACAAGAAACTTCATCAGACCCTCAACTGCCCCTGAATCTCTTTCCTCATACATCTGCAGAAGTGTACAGACATCAATCTGTAACTAGTTTATTTAAATTAGGGCAGTATTTAAAAAAAACTTTGCTCTTGAGGTGAATGTCTTGACATCCATGTCTCAAGTATATACTAATTACAGTCAGAGACTCAGTCATAACCCACGTGTTATGCACCTTTCAGAGCTATTATACTGTAGTCCCATGCTGTAGCACACATGGCAATCACCGAAGAGCACAATTCAAAACCAAAACATATGCCAGAATACAGTGACTAACAGATTATAAAGCTGTTGTCTGATAATAGATGTTATTCACTTTTGGCATTTGTGTGGCAGTGTTGTGTCTTACAACTTTCAAAGCTGTAAGGCACTTCATGCATCTGTAGTTTTTTTTTTTCTTTTTCTCTGTAACTGACGGTACATTGTTTCTCTGTTCATAATCAGCTAGTTAAGTGCTCTTGAGCTGGATGTTAACAGTCACCTTGTGAACTTTGCTTTGCTGCTGTTAGGGATAATTTCTTGACATCCATTTTTCAAACATGCAACAAACTGGCTACAACTGGAGGCCTGATCGCAATCCTCTATATTCAGGCTGTCTTTTTCTGACTCATCCATCACAATATTTCATACATCTTAGTAGGACAGACCAAATATAATTTTGATTATTTTTATTTATTTATCCTTTGTTGACCACTAGCTAATGCCCTCTTTTCAGGGCAGATCTGGGGTGGTATTTATACTGCTAGGGGAAACTTGACCATGGCATCAGGTAACTTCCCCTACTCTTTTCCATAAGTGCCTTTGGATCTTTTACATCACCTGAACTGCCACCAACTCAGGCAGATGGGGCCTTGGTTTAAGGTCTCATCTGAAGAATAACCATTTCTTGCCTGACAGTGGTAAAGTAGTTACATACAGCATCACAAAACTTGTTTGATACTGATATCAGCAATACGGTCAGGTAATCTGAATATGGATTTTAGTACATTTTAATTCATCCCTTTACCATGCACTTGCATTTTAAATTCCTTTCTATTCAAAGCATTTAACTGTTTTTCCTCTCAAACTTCAGAATAGTAAAGTCCTGGTTAGTTTTCAAAAAATATTCATAGAAAAGTATCATTTATTTATTTATTTTATTTTATTTTATTTTATTTTATTTTACATTTGTTGACCGGGATAGTCTGACTGGATACATGTCCATTTTTGGCGGAGGCCCGAGGAGAAAAGCTCCAGTACTACAGATAAACCTTTACACAATACAAGATAAACCTTTACACAATGCAAGAAAGAAAGACATGATTTACAGGGTGTGTCAGCATTGCCCTCATAGAAGACCAGATAAATGTACAGTGTATCATAATTAAAAACAAGTAAGGTCACATACTATCAGTTATGAGCGAAATTAGGTATTTCATACAATGTAATTTAGAACACGTTAGAAAAAAGGAGTTAGTCAGGATTGGAACAGGGGCATAACCAGTGTGTAGTAAAATACCGTTGAGACTTTTTTAAAATTGAGTTAAAGAGGGTTCAAGAATAAGGTCAGCTGGAAGTGAATCATCATTAACAGTGAAGGTAAAGCTACACTTTTTCCATTTTCTCTAAAGACGGATTTTTCACAACTGATCCATTTTTAGGAACAATTTAATCTTACTTTAAATATAGACTATAATGTATAGTGCTGTGTGTCTTTAAATAATCCCATAAGGTTAACTGTATATGTGAGATATCATATGAGGCTGTCTTGCCCTTTCAGTTACTGCTACAACAGTAACATTTGTGGTTGTTTACTCACTCACACCTGGATGTAATAGTTATAAAAATGTAGGCTACAGGAGTGCAGGTGGTATATATTTAAGGAATGTGTGTGTGTGTGTGTGTGTGTGTGTGTGTGTGTGTGTGTGTGTGTGTGTGTGTGTGTGTGTGTGTCCATGTGGTGTAGGATATTTTGAACTTACCAGTTTGTGTAATAGCAAGACGATTGCTCTTAAAGAAATAAATGCTACACATATTACTAGGAAGATTAAGGAAATATCTATTCAAACAGTAAGGACTGCTGCTTAATAGTTTTCTGGAGTTGTACTGCACTTCTAAATAATCAGATCTGAAAATGTAACTTATATTTATTTATTTATTTATTTATTTATTTATTTATTTATTCCAGTTGTTGACCGGGGTGGTCCACTGGGCTCAAGAGCCCGTTTTCAGTGGAGGCCCGGGGAGAAAAGCTCCACAGAACAATGTTACAATTCAAATAGTGACACTACAATAAAGTACAAGTAAAATAAAATAAAATACATAAACAAGATATAAGCAAAAAATTATTTGTTTTGCAGACAAAAATTGGGTGGAAGTTCCACAGACAGCTGGTAAAAGCTTTCAATATTTAAGTAGATAATAATTAAGGAAATAGGATGGTTAAATGAGGATTGTCCTGGAGGAAGAGAGGCATATAGCAAAGAAGGATGCAAATAAGTTGGTTACATTAATGAAGAAGGATAGGGGAAAATTAGTAAGGTATGGAAGTTTTGCCAGGAGAGTCGGGGGATGAGAGCTTGGGTGGTGAAGAATAAAGAGAGCAGTTACATTTTCTTTGAGTTTGCAGGTAGTAATAGAGCTGTGTTTTGAAGGAGTGTATGTTGTCACATGTCCTTAAAGTAGAGGGTAGGGATTCCATTTTTTAGCTAGGGAATAAGAGAGTAGAAGTTGACCAGCAGGGCACTTGGGTTTGTGGATGGAAATAAGGTTTTGGTGGGAAGATCTGAGGGGTCTGGGGGGTGTATAAAGTTGAAGAATATTGGATAGTGCGGGGCAGTTGGTGGGTTGGAATATTAGTTTGTGGGCAGAGACTATTTGGAGGTAGAGTAGTTGATTAGGGAGTTCAAGCCAATTTAGAGTTTGTAAGGAGGAGCAGTGATGGGAGAGGGAGTTAGCTTTGGTGGCGAATTTGGAGATTTTATTGTAGCAAACTTCTAGTTTGGAGGTTAGGGTGGAAGATAGATTTGTAAGCAGAGGAGCACCATATAGAAGAGATGGCAGGAGATAAGTAGTGGCCAAGGTGTGACGAGTAGAGGGTGAGAGGAATTGATTGTTTCTGTACAGTAGGCCAAGTTTTATGTGGGTTTTTTTGATGTTGAGTTGGATGTGGGTGTTGAATTTTAAGTGTTTGTCAATGGTGACACCTAGGAGTTTGGCGGAGGGGACAATATCAATGGTGGAGTTGTTTAGGCTAGTAATAATAAAAGAGTTTTTTTCATTGGGGGTGGATTTAGAGTGAGAGAATAGGAGAATCTTAGTTTTGGTACATTAAGTGCAAGGTGGTTTTGATGCATCCATTTTTCAGTGGTTGAGAAGGCAGTTTGGGTTAGAGACTTGAGATCTGTAAAGTTGGAGGCATAGCAGATCAAAGTTGAGTCGTCTGCGTATTGGACGATTTTGGTATTGGGGATGGCTTTGTGGAAATCATTAATGAAGATGTTAAATAGTAGGGGGGCAAGTATGGACCCTTGAGGAACTCCTGTGGGGGTAGGGAGGAAGCTGGAGGAGGCTTGGCTCCATTTCATGGCTTGGGACCTGTCTGAAAGGTAGCTGGAAAACCAGGATAGAGTATAGTAGAGTACTTCTTATTTGCAAACTATTTGCTAGCATGATCACAGTCTTAAAAGTTCAGAGAACGCTACAGTAAATTCGAGTCAAATAAACTGTGATACTTGGCCAACTGGCCTTGAAAATGGCAACACCCTAATAGCAAAATAGTAGATATGTTATTAGGTTAAAGCCTAGTTATTCACTGTGAGACCCAAACAGCATATGCCATATCACTAAGACAAACTGAAATATATTAAAGAGAACCAATGCAATGTGTTACACTCACTCATAAATGTGAAATTAGTTTAGCACGTCACCTTAAGCTGAAAGTGGAAGCAGAAACAGCTGAATTTCCTTAAAGTTAATCCATGTTTAAAAAGGACTGAGCAAAATGGTTTAGCTGGTAATACAAAAAAGACTATCTTTTTGCTGTATGGGAGTAACATTCTGAAGTTGCTCAAGTTTAAACACAGTGACCCTTGGACAATGGCAATCAAATGGAAATATTTTCTTAATTTTTTAAACATTCATCAGTCTTACATTGAGAGGATAAGTAAATGGGATCCCGTAAAGGACAATATTGATTTCTACTGCTCTTTGTCTCAGCCACACCAGCCACATTCTTAGAAACCAAGCCTCAGTGACCCATGGCAGAATCACTTTCATCTCTCGTAAGTGTTGTGGTCACCATCATCATTTCCTGGTTTTCTCCGTTGTCTATTCTTATGTATCATTTAACAATCGACTGCAAAAAAGTGCCAGCATTCATTGTGAAAAGTAAGTTTATGTGCTAACCACATAAACCTGTCAGGTGGCCATGTGGTTGTTAGATACTGACAAAATGAATCAGCGTTGTCTTTTTCAGTTGTGTCTTGGATTTTTCCACAGAATCCTGAGCTTCTTCTAATGCCAGCAATTTAGCAGTTCTACTTTTTGCAAATCCCAGTCAAAGCTCAAGCCTGTTCATGCAGCCTACTGCATTAAAGAGATGAAATTGGGAATTGGGCAAAGGAATCCACAAAGCACAGAAGAGCAATTGGTGGTCTGCTAGGAAAGGGGCACTTAGAAAGAGGCAGAGAGACATACAATAAGGGATTAGGAACCCATACCAGGCTCTGCTTTGAAGTCTATTGCCTTCTCAGGGGTCTCTGCATACTCACTGACCATGTTGTTGCATTTGTATGTATATATATATATATATATATATATATATAGAGAGAGAGCGAGAGAGATTCACTTTAGAAGCTCGACATACTGAAATGTCGAAATTCAGTATTTCGAGCTCATAAAGTAGAATCCTGAAAATAGCAAAAGCTGAGAAGCGCAAAATTCAAAACTTTGAATATTGGAGGTTTTGAATTTCGCACTTCTGAGGTTCTGCTGTGGTTACGGATTCAGGTAAGTGTGTGTGTGTTAAGGGTTTTGGGTAGGGGCTGTGGTGTGTGTTAGTGTGTTTTGTTGCTGTGATGTGTGTGTGCGAGCAGAATGTAGCTTGTGTGGTGGTGTTGTGTGTGTATTTGTGTGTAGTGCGACATCGGAGTTAGAATATTTAAGTAGGTGGGTGTGTAGTAGAGAGCTTGTGTTTGTGTGTGGGGATGATGGTGTGTGTTTCTACAGTAGTAGCGCGAAATTCAAAATCTCCAGTGTGCGAGATTTTGAATTTCGCGCTTCTGAGTTTTCTGTGCTTTAAAGATTTGACTTTATTTCGATATTTCAGTATTTTGAGGATATAAAGTGAATCCATATATATATATATATATATATATATATATATATATATATATATATATATATATATATATATATATATATTATTTATGCTTGATGACTTGTTGGGTTGACTGATCTTAGCATTAATTTAGTCTCTTGAAGGTTGATTTTCTAAAGACTACTTGACTGGGACCAGATGACTGAAAACAACTTTTAGAAACTTATTTTATTACTTAACCCAGTGGGGTGTATGGGCTCTCCTCCTGTGTGAGTGGTGTGAGGAGTAGGTAAAGCCCCCCCATAAAAATAAAGTTTTGAGAAGATCAGTTCATCAGGTATATGTACATACATAGTGTTTGATGAATGGTTATTCAACTGGTCCAACAATATGTAATTTATCCACGCAAACCCTTTTCTGCCATGATACAAATATATAAAAAGAAACACAATAGAGATCTTAAGCATGCAGCATTTTTTTTGTTTGTTTACACTGCACTTTTGTCTTTGCTTTCATATATAAACTATATTAAAGTACACATTTAATTATTTTAATAAAATAAGCAGATCTTTTTTCTGGTATTGGCTGTATCATCCTCCTGCTGTATGTAAAACGTGCTAAGACGGTATCACTTCAGAAGTATATGATACCCTGTGGAAGTATGTAAATGCTGAAGTAGCCACATGATAAATTAATAGAAATAAAACTGTTTCTATTACTTAATTGGCCATCTGTATCTCATACAGGGAGCATACCCATAACCAGTTACATATTGTGGGTGGCAACAGCTGTCACTGGTTAGTTTTCCAGTCCAAATATCACAATTAGTTATGGATTCTGGTGAATGAAATCAAGTACCAAGTAACTTGTAAGTGAATGGTGTTAATGTTAAGTGGGGTGGTGTTTGTATTTGCAAGCAGTCCTTTTGTTTATGGTATCCTTTAATGGTTTTCTTTAATTGTGTCAAATTGAGAGCATTAGTACCTCAGGTTGTGGGTATGACCACATTGATAGTCCTGCTGTGGAGAATGCTTTATTTCCTTTATGGGCATTGTTTTTGGTACTGATTGACTGTATGGGTCTATATCATATATTCGAAATTCCAAAATGTCGAACACCATATGTTTGAACTTGGAATTTCGAATATTGAAAACATCGAATGCTCAGAATAGCGAATTTTTTTCCCAGGGAAAAAATTTGCTATTCTGAGAAACATACACACAACACAAGGCACACCAAAATAAATAAACCACACACATACAGTTAACAAAACCCAATCCCACACTAAACCACACATACATTACTAACTATCCACTTACCTTAACCCGCACCCTAATCCTAAGGTCCGTAACTATTGCACACATCCCCTAAGAAACTATACACAAACAAAGCAATTAATACACACACATACAGTTAAAAAAACCCGAACCTACACTACACCATACATACATTACTAACTATCCACTTACCGTAACCTGAACCCTAACCCTAAGGTCCGTAACTCTCGCACCACAGTAGTGGAAATAGCGAAGCCATGGAATGGCCCACTGAAATCTTGCCCTAGGTACGATTTCGATGTTCTGGTGCTTCGCTATTTTCACCATTCGATGTTGTGGGTTCATCGTTTTAACATTCGGAGTTTTACTTCTTCGGAATTTTTATATAGACCCAAAGTGAACTTCATGGGTGTGAAGCGTTTACCAGTGAGTGATAGATATTAATCCCAGTATCAGAGTTTAAATAACAAGTTGCAGTGGAGCTGGTCTGCTTGATCACCCCCCCCCCCCCACCAACACCATCAGGTCTTGTCCCTAATTGTCTCTTGTAGTCCCCCGTGTATCCATATTCTGTAGATACTGGGGAGGGCAGCAAGAGCCATGGATTTTAGAGTCATTATGCATCAGGGTTGGTGGATTTTTGGATGCTCCTCCACATGTAGTACTCTATGTGAAAAAGTGGTAGAACATCTATGATGCTGGACTGATGTGGGTGGATGCATCCATACAGAAACACCCTTAATCTGGACTGCTATACACTTCTTGATGGTCTTACTCTCCTTGCCTCCCTACCACAGGAGCTGTATTTCTGATTCTTTTTCTAGGTTGTGGTAATTCTGTGGGACTCTGACAATACACATCTACCCAGGAAATGTGAGCCAGTGAACACTCACACCTAATGCTCCACAGCTGGATGCACTATCATCCAGGCCACAAATCAAATCCATGCCATTTGAGACATAGTCAAAGCCAAAATCCCCACCACAGAGACATCTTAAGTTGATCTGCATACTCCTTATGGAGAGCTGTTTTCCCCATCTGCAATAAACCATGTAGACTCTGTCATGGCCACTTCAGTGACTCAATAATTTCCTCACCAGGCAAGAGCCTTTCAGACTATTCATTCCCTTTAGGAAAGAATCAAGTAACAGGGGTGGTGCAGTTATTTGTAGCATGGCAGGGTTTTTGTGCATTCCCATAAAGTTTTAACTCGGGAAGGTATACAATGGATGTCGTGCTAAACTGTATCAAATGTTTTAGAAATGACATTAGCATACTGATCTCCCTGCTTCTGGGAGTAGACACCTCATGTGCATTAATCTGATCTTTGCAAGTGACATTCCTTCAAACTATGTTCCCCGAGTACATGCTACTTCCAAAAGAGGTGAGTGGGCACAGAATAAAGATTCCTCCTCCATCTTGGCTGGAGTCACTGATTTAACCTCACTTTGGTGGATTACAGTCAGGAATTTATCTTTCTACACCAAAAAGGTAGAGCTTAACGGGTAGATAGTTGGCTTTTCTACATTATGAGACACTGATGCTCCCATATGAGTGCTATAACACCATGACCACAAACCTGCAAACTTTATTTACAAGGGTCTGCAGGATTGACTGAGTTGAAGAGGAGATTGTAGGAAGAACAGGTAGGCCATACTCAAGTTATGGCAGAAGAATGCCCTGTGCAGCAGCAGATCTGGCATCTGGACAAAGGAACACTAATATTTCCCAGCCCTGCTTAGCTGACTTATTAAACTACATTTTAGTCTTGCAGTATGAAGACTGAATAATAAGGTGAGGTCCAGGCTGAATTACTGGTAATTATAGATACCTCCCCTTATTTATAAGATTGTCATCTGGGTTTATCATCTTCCAGTCCCCTGAAAGTTTATCAGATTGCTTGCTGGTATCAAATAGTATCCATTTTGTTTCTGAAGATCTAAAGATTAGCTATTTAACTAAAAGATTTTAACTTTCAGTTAGTTTCTTTTGCTTTCCAGTTCATCTTTTAGCTTTGTTTTGATTAAAGAATTGATTTCTGAATGATGCAAGATAACTAGATGATCAGTTTATATAGGGGTTCTAAAATTTGTCTCAACTGAGGATAATGCATTGATGAAGACAGGAAAACTGAGCAGTAGCTTAGCATAGAACTTTCTGGACTCTTGCAGAGGTTCTGCATAATGGTGTTTTGCTGTTTTTGAACAGCTTTATTAAACACATAAAATATTTATAGCCAAGTCATTAGCAGACAAAATATGTGTCAATTGTTTTTAGACAATAGAGTCCGTGTTTAACTTTAGATAATGATACAAACAATAACTGCCCGCCCATTCAGTCAACGTCTTGAGCTTGGTGTTCCTCTGGTTCCTCCCCCACTGGTTGTTTTCAGTATATAAAGCTCTTAGTTTAATGTAAACTTTGATTCTATAGCTTGCCTGTCCTCGTATTGTAGCTACAGATCTCCTTTATTTATATGGCTGTGGCACCCCTTTTTTGTCGTCCATACCTACAGTCTCATTCATTAATCTTCACACATCATGACACTTGTGTTGTGTCCTAGATTTCTGTCTCCATGTTATGGCTTTCTTAGGCACAATATGATGACATGCTATATCAGAGATCCAATTATAACTAGGCAGAAAAAGGTTTTATGTTAACTCAATTTGTCTAGCAGCAAATATTTCATTTAGCATGCCAGGTAGTGACAGTGACTGCTTAAATCTCCCCAGTTCTGAACAGTTCCAGAAATGTGTTCCCAGTTTCGTCACTCTCCTCACCTTCATCTCCACATCTCCAACATGTGTTTTGATCTTCAGGAACACTTTTGTAGCCTATTTAGTGTGTATAGAAGTACCTGTCAAGATACTTCCATGCAAAAATTTTGCATTTTCATGATTTGGTTGTATAACTCTGCACCTTATAGATCTCTATCCACTTTTTCTGTGTAACATTAATTCTTTTCCTAGTCATCTTTTAATTGCCCTGCCTGCTTCATCCTGTTTACCTGGTATACCCTATATTACCTAATTACTAGTCATATTTTAATTTCCATCTTGTTTATTTGGTATACCCTATATCACCTAATTACTAATCATATTTTAATTTCCATCCTGTTTACCCGGTATACCCTATATCACCTAATTATGAGTCATCTTTTAATTTCCATCTTGTTTACCTGGTACACCTTATATCACCTAATTACTAGTGATATTTTAATTTCATCCTGTTTACCTGGTATACCCTATATCACCTAATTACTAGTCATCTTTTAAATTACATCCTGTTTACCTGGTATACCCTATATCATCTAATTACAAGTCATCTTTTAAATGACATCCTGTTTACCTGGTATACCCAATATCACTTAATTACAAGTCATCTTTTAAATGACATCCTGTTTACCTGGTATACCCTATATCACCTAATCCTAGTCATCTTTTAATTTTAATCCTGTTTACCTGGTATACCCTATATCACCTAATTACTAGTCATCTTTTAATTTCCATCCTGTTTACCTGATAAACCCTATATCACCTAATCCTAGTCATCTTTTAATTTTAATCCTGTTTACCTGGTATACCCTATATCACATAATTAGCTTTTCAAGTTGGCTGCTGGCTTAAACTTTAATTTTGCTTCATTTCAAGAGATCTGTGTATCTCCTATCCTCAATCGCTTCCAATATGTTTGGATCTTTATTACTTTTTCTCCATTTTGTTGCTATGCTGTGTTTCCCCACATATCCAGATAGAAGAATTTCCTGCTAACTAGATTAATTATTCTACCAAAATAAGGGCTCACTGTCATTTTTTTTCTTTTTCTATCGTTAAATTCTCAAATCACACATTTTCCACACTTCCAGGGCAGTCCTCCTTGTATCAATGCTATTTTCTTCAAGTTATCCCTATAAATCACACATTGCAATAAGCAAAAACATCTCAACATTTAAATTTAATCTTGCAGCTCTGATTACTAAGTACCCCCTAGTATCACAAATTTTAATAATGCTTCCTTTGCATGTTTATTTTCCTAGATATTGTATTTTCAGAAGTATGACAGTTTTAGGTTTAAGTTTCTTAACAGCATTCTTGAGCATTTGACAGGATCATATTGCAACTAAATATTTTTAAGTCTTCAGATACCTTCATAATTTGGTTAGATTTTGTTTTGTTTCATCTTACAAACCTACTTGTGCTTCCTATTGGGGATCATCATTTCTCTTGCCCTCTGACTTATAGTCTTTTAATAAGTACTGTGAAGACTGGTAGAGATGGGTGAAGGCTGCCAGCCTGGCCGGATAGAGTTGTGCAGATAATTCTATCATTTGTAAATGTAAAATGTTGAACTTCAAGATTGTAGCAACATTGCCATCTGCTGTAAGGAAAACTAAGTCAAGCATTTAAAATCTTTCTTTTGAAGTTAAAATTATTTCAAATCTATCCTTTGATCTGTAGAAGCTCGGAGTCAGCCTGTCTGGGGTAGTACATTCTTTCTAAAGTTTTAACTTAAGGAATAATTACTAGAGTGTACATGTGAAATGTCTTTTATTGTTGTAGCTTCCTGAGCAGGTGTTAGCTTGCTAAATAATGTAGCCTGTTGGCCTGAGAACCTCAGGTTAGGTGTCAAAATGATGTAATGTATATACTGGGAAGCCTAAGTGTCAAAATGATGTAATCTGGGAGGGCCCAGTAGACATGTTTGTTAGTGATTTTAAAAGCTATTGCTCAGAGAGAGACTGTAAGCATTCTTATCTTGGACTATCCAACTCAGCACTGCATATGTTCTATGTAAGTAAGTTACTTTAGAAGTATGTTTTCTTGTAGCAATAGCTAGGACTTAGAAAAGATTATACTACATGTTTTTCTGTTAAGTCATAACTGTACTACTGAATTATTTTAAGTTTCTGTGTGATCTCTGAACTTTTGAATGGCACTGTGGTGTAGTAGAATTGTCTTGTGTTTTTAGTATTTATTATTAAATATTTTAAACCCTTTTCAGCTGTAGCTGGTTTATGTAGAGATAGGTTAAGCTTTAGAGTACATTGCTTATTTATAGAGTTTATTGTACAAAGCCACTCTAATAAGCCTTAAGACTGTTTAGTCACACTTGCCAATTGAATAATAATATTGCACAGTAATAATTGGGCACCCTTTTAAGGGCCTTTTGGTAGCTGATAATTATTAGCTGGTGGTGGCAGGAATGACTACCATATAGTCTGGGTATAGGGGCACAGCTGGAGAATCTGTGTCAGCCTTTCCCAGGATTGTCTGTGAAGATGTATAAATACTTATCTCAAAGTGTGTGTGTGTGTGTGTGTGTGTGTGTGTGTGTGTGTGTGTGTGTGTGTGTGTGTGTGTGTGTGTGTGTGTGTGTGCGTGAGCTACTTGGGCAGGGACATGAAGCACTGGTTGGACAGAGAGGGTACTGGAGGTTAGCTTGCCAGCTAAGCTGAGATCTGGACCCTATAGCTGTGCCAGTGGGGAGTGTTATTGAGGACCTAGAGAGCAAGGGAGCAACCAGCCCAAGACTGACTGGGATCTCTGTGTGCTGTTAAGGGAAATTGCACTTTACTGTGTGCATTTGTTATCCTTTCTCCTATATGAGACACCCTGTCTGGTGTTAGTGGTGAGGATTGAGGCTCCTTGATTGCTGAGTCAGGGCACGGGTGTCACATATTAATTGGTGGCAGTGGTTGGGATAAGATATACTCACATATTAATTGGTGGCAGTGGTTGGGATATCTTCACATATTAATTGGTTTTCAGTGGTGAGATCCACTTCACATGTTAATTGGTGGGCATTAGTGGGATATCCATATCACCTACCTCCTTGGACTACATGAAAAGGGACATGGAGGAGCTGTCCGATCTTGTAGCCCAGGCAGATATGACCCTAGCCCTGAGTAGCATCCTGCCATCACCCAGAATGATACCACAGTACAAGGACAAAATGATTGACTTCAACAATTGGCTAAGCTTCTGGTGTCATTCTAAGGGGATCCAGTATCTGTCTGCCTGGGATGACATGATCGACAACCAAGATGCTTTGCCAGAGATGGCCTGCACCTGTCATCCCTGGAATTCCGGATACTGACTAAGGCTCTAGCCACCCCTATAGTGCCTTTTTTAGGCAAGGTTCAAATGACAAATTCACCACCCTAACAGGTACAGGCAAGAAGAATCTGAGGGTATTGCTACTCGATACTAGAAGTCTAAACCTCAAAATACACTCTCTTGAGGCACTCCTTAAAATGGAGAACATCGACATCTGTGCAGTGACAGAGACCTGGTTCAAGGCTCCAGAGAGTACCCCTGCATTACCAGGCTATAATTCATACCACACCTTTCGGCCACCTAACCTGGACTGAAACACTAAAAGCGGAGGTGTGTCCATATTCATTAATTATATACACACCTCCAGGCTAGTTGCTCAGCATAATGCATCCAAGATTATCCAAGTGCAACTAACTCTGGGCAAGACCGCAATCCAAATTGTAGCTTGCTACAGATCCCCCACCATGCCCCAGGATTCCCACTCCTCATTTCTTAATACACTGGAAAATATTGGGGTACAACCTAACACCCTAATAATGAGCGATTTCAACTACCCTACCATTAACTGGGAAAACTACTCATGTACCAACTCTTGTGCTCAACGTTTTCTGGAATTCATAAATTCCAATGCCATGGATCAACTTATCCACACCCCCATCAGGGGCAGAAATATCCTAGACCTGGTTATTACCAACATGGGCAACCAGTGCTCCACACCAGAGGTCAATTCCTCGTTGGTCAGATCCGACCATAAGCTAATCACCCTAGATATCCACATCCCTCCCCCACCCCCCATTAGGGAAACCACAGTAAAATATTTCTCCAAAGCCAACTTCACGCTTCTTAAGACAGAAGTGGCAAACTTCATGACACCCATGCTGACGGACAATAGAGGTATGACTGCTGAATCCTACACAAATGCACTTTATAAGCACTTACATGAGTGCATGGATCATGCAATCCCTAACAGAACCAAGATGCTATCCTCCAAAAAAGGAAGCCATTCTGGTGGTCCCCTGCCATAAACAAACTCTACAACAGAAAAAAGAAACTGTTACAAAAAAAGAGTAAAATCCCATGATTGGAGAAACTCCCTGGTCAGCTTCAGTAAGAAGCTGAGATCCCTCATAAAATCCTCCAAAGCTAGTTATGAAAACAAAATCGCCACTGACTCTAAAGACAACCACAAAGCATTCTATAGCTATGTCAAGAATCTCAATGGCAGCACTCAAATCTGCTCTGAGTTACAGCACAATGGCACTAAATATACAGAACCAACGGATATTGCCAACATCCTGGCAAATAGGTTCAGTGCTAACTTTACCCCTCTGTCATCCCCTAAAGGGCCCATCTCTATACCAGAAGAATGCAAAGTTCCTGTAATCACGGCTGCACAGGTAAAAAACACACTATCCAAAGCCAAGAACACAGCATCCATGGGACCTGACGACATCCCAGGCTGTGTTCTACATGAACTACAGAACGAACTGGCACCCCACCTAAGTACCATGTTCAATCATAGCCTCACCTCAGGCTATGTGCCCACTGAATGGTGCACAGTGACAGTTATCCCACTCCACAAAGGGGGAGCCAGGACAGACCCCAGAAACTACCACCCCATTAGCCTAATGAGCCTGGTCTGCAAGGCCATGGAGCATATCATCATGGAACTTATAAACAATGACATTGGTAATCTCCAAACTCAGGACCCCGCCCAGTTCGGGTTTGTAAAAGGCAGATCATGTCTCCTAAACCTGATAGACTTCTTTGAAGCAGTCACCAAAGCCGTAGATAAGGGTAAGGTGGTTCACACAGCCTATCTAGATCTCGCCAAGGCTTTTGACACCATCCCCCACTCTGGAATTATAGATAAACTCACTAAACTAGGTATAAATCCCTATGTCACAAGATGGGTTGCCAACTGGCTCACAGACAGAACCCACACTGTGAAAGTAGCAGACTCCAAATCCAGCTTCAGACCAGTGACAAATGGAGTACCACAGGGTTCAGTCCTGGGTCCTCTCCTGTTTGGTATCTATTTCTCTGAAGTACAGGCCAACACAGAAGGTCTTTGGCTAACGAAGTTCACAGATGACTGCAAACTAGGAGCTATAATCAAAACTCCAAAAAATGTGGACATCCTACAAAAGGGCCTTGCTGAGACAGATGCCTGGTGTCAAAGCCATGGCCTCAAGATCAATGCCAAAAAGTGCATTGTCATTCCTTTTGGTAAAAACTCAATACCCATGAACTATCACATAGGTGGTAGTCTACTTAACACCGAAAGTGTGATAAGAGACCTTGGGACACAGGTGGACAGTAGTCTCTCCTTTGATAATCACATTGCCACTGTAGTCAGGAAATCCTTCTATGTGGCACACCTCATCACAAAAGGTTTCTCATCCAGGAAAAAAGAGGTCATTGTTCCCCTCTACTCATCACTCATTAGACCCATTATAGAGTAAAATGTCCCTTTTGGTATGTGCCTCACAAGACATCTACAACAACTGGAAAGGCCACAGAAATACCTCACAAAGAGGATTACCGGCCTCAAAGAGATGCCCTATGCAAACCGTCTCAAAAACCTGCAGCTTTACGCCATTGCATATCGCCTACTCAGAGGCGATCTCTGCCTAACACACAAAGCTATGTCAAACCCAGAGCTTTTAGACATGCTCCACTTAAAGAAATCCCAATCCCTGCGAGCTACATGTTCTAGGGACCTAAACCTCGTCACCACAATAAACAGAACATGCTGGAGGGATAGATTCCTGTCCCAGAGACTTCCCATACTCTGGAACAAACTACCTATCTATATCAAACAAAGCTCCTCATTAGCACTGTTCAAGAAAAATCTTGATGATTGGATGGGAGATAGGAAATTCACCCCGGGGATCACTTCTGTGGCTCTGTTCGTCAGTGGCACTGGAAAATAATTTTCTTGGGTGGCGAAAGCCAGGGTACCTTTGGCTAGGCTTATATAGGCCCTAGGGCCAATAGCCTAGTATCTACCTATGAACCTATGAACATATGAACATATTAATTACTTGGCAAATACTAATTGGCTTGTAGTGGTGTGGGTAGAGTGAATCCTGTAGCTTATGTACAATGATCTCTGAAGGTGTTTTGTACATTAAATCAGCCACACAGTGAATACTCAGAGTTCAGATCACAATTGTTTTATTTCTTTTGTTAGCTTAGTTAGTCAGGGTAAGCAGGCAGCATGTCAGCAGAGGAGTATGGAAAGCTGACAGGGAGCCAGCTAGTGGAGATGTGCCAGGCTAGGGGACTGGTGCATGGAAACCTGACTAAGGCAGACCTGACTGCAGCCTTGGTTATAGCTGCATCAGAAAACAGCATCCAGGAGGACAATCAGACTGTCCGTGGAGATACAATATCCTCTGAGAATGGACAGCTCAACCTTTCTGCGAAGAACAGTCAGACTGGCAGTGGAGATAGCACCAAAAACCGCCAGACAAACTGTGTAGAACAAAAAAAAAAAAAAAAAAAAAACACAAGGAAAGCAGTCCCACAGGATCAAAAATGTTGTGATTGCAGTAAATCCAATAAGTGAAGATGTTCGCGAATGTAATTACTTTTTTAAGACGTTAGAACTTTATTTATACACAAGCACTTTCGGAAGGCTTTGTATCCTTCCTTCCTCAGACCAAACAACTCATCAAGAATTGGTTCTCACTTAAATACAGTCCCAATTAAATAATTAATGACATCATAGGTGAGAACCATCTTTTTTTAAAAACATTTTATACTAAGACATCATGATTACAAACTTTAAAGTGCGTAAATTCAAATTGTGCATAACATTAAAACACATCCATAATTAATAGAACCTTTGGTTACAAATAATAATGTAAATATTATATATAATTGCTATTCATCCTTACTAATAAAAATATATATAATAGATCTAAACATTATCCACAAGGCCTTATTGTTTCTAATGGAACCATCCCTCCCTACAAATGAAAAGGCTAATATAAAGAACACCATATCTGAAGCAACTGTCTAATATCAAAATAAATATTAATAAAATACATCCTATGTATTCTGATAAATACTAAAATCCAACCCGAACTGAATACTAAAACAATACATATGTATACCCCGCACCATCAATGCATTTAATACATAAAATGTGTGATATATAATCAATGTTGTGTATTAAGCGATAAGTAAATGAGGATCACAAATGTGTCATGTAAAATGTATGTATATTGTATAGTGTATATCGGGTTATGTATAAACCAATAAATAGATGAGGATCACATACCCCATACCCCCCCCACATCTCTCTTTTTTAAAAATACATCAAAAATTTATGTAACACTAATAAAATTATGTGTATAGCTATTATAAAATTATCTTAAAAAGGCACAATCATTAGAGCTTATTTTGAAATATAGCTTTTTTGATTTTAATGGCTTAACATACAAGCAGACGTCAGGAGTAGCTATGGGCTCTCCATGTGGGGGGGCATTTGCCAACTGTGTCATGGCTCAATGGGAAAACTCATTTCTATTTAACAACATCACTTTTAAAAGACATGTCGCCTGGTATACTAGATACCAGGACGACATGTTTTTTCTATGGAAAGGCCCTTTGGAGGAAATAGCACCCTTTATTGATGATATGAAGACATTTACTGATTTTTTAGACTTCACGTATGAAGTCCATACTAACGAAATTAATTATTTGGATATATGGTTAAGTAAAGATTTTACTGAGTCCAGATTCATTAGTAAAATCTACCGTAAACCAACTTACTCTAACGGTTTTTTACATTTTAGTAGCTGCCACCCTTACCATCAAAAAAGAGCGGTGGTTAAAGGACAGATGGTAAGGGCAGCACGTATGATTACAGGAGAGGTAGATTTTATGGACGAATGTAATAATTTGAGTAATATGTTCTCAAATAGAGGGTACCCCGGGCCCTTGATAGCTGAAGTTAAAAATGAAGTTTTGTTTAAAAGGCAGACAGGGTATTTTAAACCTATTTTGAATACACAAGTAACCCATACGGTGATAAACCAAGAAGTTACCACGACTGAGGGTATCAACACCAGAACTGCTAATATTGGTATTAGATTTTTGTGCACATTTTCAGTGGACCATCGTTTTATAAGAAATATTTTGCAAAAGAATTGGTCAATTATTGTAGAAGATAAGCACTTGTTAGATATCCTTGGATCTTCGCCAGGAGTTACTTATAGAAAAGTCTTCAGTCTAAAATCCCTGTTAGAAAGGAATAAGAGAATAGGGTTTCATAGATTGAAAGGAATGACAAAATGTGGGGCATGTCGCCAGTGCAAATATATACAGGAAGGGCAAAATGTTATAATAAATAAACAGAAATACAAAATCTTAGGCAATTTTAATTGTGCTTCTAAAGCGGTAGTGTATGTTGCTATTTGTAACAGTTGCTCGGCCTTCTATATAGGGAAGACCAAGAGAGTGTTACGAAAACGCATATACGAACACATATATGCAATATCTAAGAGGGATGTAAACAACGCACTAGCTTGCCATGTTATTGAGTACCCAGATCATGTCTTTAATTTTGCAGTATTAAGACAAATTAACACAGATCAAAAATTAGGCCCTTGGCAAATTAAACTGGAGAGGGAGGAACTCTTTTGGCAGATAAGAACTGGGGCACATATAAACCCTGGATTAAATGAATCAATCTCCTTGACTTGTATATTAAAACAGTTAGCGTTAAGGAGGTAAAAAGTTATAATAACATGTAAGAAACATTTTTCATTTGTTTTTACATCTGCCCAGATGATTGTGCCTTTTTAAGATAATTTTATAATAGCTATACACATAATTTTATTAGTGTTACATAAATTTTTGATGTATTTTTAAAAAAGGGAGATGTGGGGGGGGGGAGTATGGGGTATGTGATCCTCATCTATTTATTGGTTTATACATAACCCGATATACACTATACAATATACATACATTTTACATAACACATTTGTGATCCTCATTTACTTATCGCTTAATACACAACATTGATTATATATCACACATTTTATGTATTAAATGCATTGATGGTGCGGGGTATACATATGTATTGTTTTAGTATTCAGTTCGGGTTGGATTTTAGTATTTATCAGAATACATAGGATGTATTTTATTAATATTTATTTTGATATTAGACAGTTGCTTCAGATATGGTGTTCTTTATATTAGCCTTTTCATTTGTAGGGAGGGATGGTTCCATTAGAAACAATAAGGCCTTGTAGATAATGTTTAGATTTATTATATATATTTTTATTAGTAAGGATGAATAGCAATTATATATAATATTTACATTATTATTTATATCCAAAGGTTCTATTAATTATGGATGTGTTTTAATGTTATGCACAATTTGAATTTACGCACTTTAAAGTTTGTAATCATGATGTTTTAGTATAAAATGTTTTTAAAAAAAGATGGTTCTCACCTATGATGTCATTAATTATTTAATTGGGACTGTATTTAAGTGAGAACCAATTCTTGATGAGTTGTTTGGTCTGAGGAAGGAAGGATACAAAGCCTTCCGAAAGTGCTTGTGTATAAATAAAGTTCTAAAGTCTTAAAAAAGTAATTACATTCGTGAACATCTTCACTTATTGGATTTACTGCAATCACAACGTTTTTGATCCTGTGGGACTGCTTTCCTTGTTTTTTTGGCAGTGGAGATACAATATCCTCAGAGAATGGACAGCTCAACCTTTCTGCAGGTTGGGGAAGAAGGGACAGGGAAGAAGTATATCTTAGTGGTAGTGGATTATGTTAAACAATACCCTGAGGTAGTGGCTTTGTCCTCCATTGAGGCAGAGAAGGTGGCACATGCTTTGTTGGAGATTTTCAGCAGGGTGGGTTTCCCAAAAGAAATACTGTCTGACAGAGGTGCCAATTTCATGTCAGACCTGCTGGCTTGTCTGTGGAAGTCCTGTGGGGTGAAGCACATGAAGACCACCCCTACCATCCCCAGACTAAAAGTCTTGTTGAGAGGTTAAACTCTACAATCAAGTCCATGCTATGGGCATTTGCAGATCAGTTTAAGTGGGAGTGGGACAAATATTTGCCCCATCTGTTGTTTGCTTACAGAGAGGTTCCCCAGGAATCCACAGGTTTTTCACCCTTTGAGTTACTGTATGGGCATAGGGTGAGGGGAACTCTAGATTTAATTTGAGATGAGTGGGAAGGTGAGTGTGAGTCTCACAAGGAGTCTGTTGTGGCATATGTCCTAACCCTCAGGACAAGGCTCAGGGAACTTATGGGCTTGACCCAAGAGAATCTGGCAGAAGCCCAACAACAGAAAAATGTGTGGTATGACAGGAATGCTCAAGCTAGAAAGTATGCTGTGGGGAAGCAGGTAATGGTTCTCATTCCTGTCAGACACAACAAGCTGCAAGCATCTTGGGAGGGTCCCTACAAGGTGGTAAGAAAGGTAAGTGATGTTAACTACATAGTGGAACTGCTAGGCAGATGGCAGGGGCACAAATTGTACCATGTTAACATGATGAATCCTTACCATGATAGGGAGGCTCTTGTGCTGAGCATTTGCAGTAGATTACAGGAGGAATCTGAGGGAGATCTGGTGACTGATTTCCTCAGTGAGGCTCAGACTGACACCTCAGTGGAAGGAGTAGCAATATCCCAGCAGCTATCTCCTACCCAGGTTCGGGAAATTCGAGCAGTGTTGCAGGAATTTGGGGACATGTTCACTGGGAAACCAGGGTGCACCCACCTGATGCAGCACCAGGTGGATACAGGACCCCAAAGGCCTATTAGGCAGGCCCCTTATAGGGTGCCTGAGAGAGTCAGACAGACCCTGAGGGAAGAGGTACAGGAGATGTTGGAACTATGGGTGATTCAAGAGTCCAACAGTCCCTAGGCTTCCCCAGTGGTGCTGGTGCCAAAGAAGGATGGCAGCACCCGGTTCTGTGTGGACTACAGGAAATTAAATAGTCACACAGAGTTGGATGCTTACCCCACGTCTAGGACAGATGAAGACCAGAGCAGCTGTGTAGGGCTTAGTATCTTACAACCATTGATCTTACCAAGGGTTACTGGCAGGTGCCCTTGACTCCCAGTGCTATAGAGAAGTCAACCTTTGTGACCCGTTTTGGCTTGTATGAGTGCCCTTTGGAATGAAGAATGCCCCAGTGACTTTCCAGAGGCTGGTAGATTGTATCCTAGCAGGAGCAGGAGAGTTTGCCCTTGCTTACCTAGATGATATTGCCAGCTACAGTCATTCCTGGCAAGAGCACCTTCAGCATGAAAGGGAGGTGCTAGGCAGACTACAGAGGACAGGGTTGACTATTAAGCCGAGCAAATGTCAGGTGGGAATGGCAGAGGTTTCCTACCTCGGGCATAGCGTGGTGAGTGGTATGATAAGGCCAGAACCTGCCAAAGTGGAATCCATTCGGGCATGGTCTGTACCTGTTACTAAAAAGCGGGTGAGGGCATTTTTAGGGACAGCAGGGTACTACAGAAAGTTCGTCCCCAGTTATAGTACCATAGTTGCTCCCCTCACAGTCCTGACAAGGAAGAACAGGCCAGATAAGGTAGTGTGGACCCCAGCATGTGAGCCGGCATTCCAGAAGGTTAAAGAAGCTTTGGGAGGACCCCCCATGTTAGCCAGTCCAGATTACAGCAAGGAATGTGTTGTGCAAGTGGATGCTTTGAACCATGGGGTGGGGGTTGTACTTAGCCAGATTTCTTCTGAGGGGAAAGAGCACCCAGTGGTTTATCTCAGTCATAGGCTCCAACCCAGGGAGGAATGCTATACAGCTGTAGACAAGGAATGTCTGGCTATAGTGTGTGCACTGCAGAAACTTCAGCCTTATCTGTATGGAAGGAAATTCACTGTTATGACAGATCACAACCCTCTAACATGGTTAAACAGAGCCAGTCAGCAAAATGCCAAGTTGCTAAGCTGGAGCCTGGGGTTGTAACATATGACATGTCCGTGCAGCACCAAAGTGGGAGTAGCAATGCCAATGCAGATGGGCTCTCAAGACAGAGAATGGGATAGGTATACTCAGATAGACCTAACCCTCTCAAGAAGCGTTTCTCAAGGATCACTTGAAAAACTAGCTTGATTTCTCCAGGGAGGAGAAATGTGAAGACTGGTAGAGATGGGTGAAGGCTGCCAGCCTGGCCGGATAGAGTTGTGCAGATAATTCTATCATTTGCAAATGTAAAATATTGAACTTCAAGATTGTAACAACATTGCCTTCTGCTGTAAGGAAAACTAAGTCAAGCATTTAAAATCTTTCTTTTGAAGTTAAAATTATTTCAAATTTATCCTTTGATCTGTAGAAGCTTGGAGTCAGCCTGTATGGGCTAGTACATTATTTCTATTGTTTTAACTAAAGGAATAATTACTAGAGTGTACATGTGAAATGTCTTTTATTGTTGTAGCTTCCTGAGCAGGTGTTAGCTTGCTAAATAATGTAGCCTGTTGGCCTGGGATTCCCAGGCTAGCTGTCAAAAGGATGTAGTATGTATACTGGGAAGCCTAAGTGTCAAAATGATGTAATCTGGGAGGGTCCAACAGAAATTTTTTTTAGTGATTTTAAAAACTATTGCACAGAGAGAGACTGTAAGCATTTTGATCTTGGACTATCCAACTCAGCACTGCCTATGTTCTATGTAAGTAAGTTACTTTAGAAGTATGTTTTCTTGTAGAAATAGCTAGGAATTAGAAAAGATTAGACTAAGTGTTTTTCTGTTATGTCAGAACTGTACTACTGAATTATTATCTCTGAACTCTTGAATGGCACTGTGGTGTAATAGTATTTTCTTGTGTTTTTAGTATTTATTATTAAATATTTTAAACCCTTTTCAGCTGTAGCTGGTTTATGTAGAGATAAGTTAAGCTCTAGAGTATATTGCATATTTATAGAGTTTATTGTACAAAGCTGCTCTAATAAGCCTTAAAACTGTTTAGTCACACTTACCAATTGGATAATAATATTGCACAGTAATAATTGACACCCTTTTAAGGGCCTTTGGGTAGCTGATAATTATTAGCTGGTGGTGGCAGGAATTACTGCAGTATAGTCTGGGTATAGGGGCACAGCTGGAGAATCTGTGTCTGCCTTTCCCAGGAGTGTCTGTGAAGTTGTATAAATACTTATCTCAAAGTGTGTGTGTGTGTGTGTGTGTGTGTGTGTGTGTGTGTGTGTGTGTGTCAGCTACTTGGGCAGGGACACGAAGAACTGGTTGGACAGAGAGGATACTGGAGGTTAGCTTGCCAGCTAGGCTGAGATCTGGATCCTTTTGCTGTGCCAGTGGAGAGTGTTACTGGGGACATGGAGAGCAAGGGAGCGACCATCCCCAGACTGACTGTGATCTCTGTGTGCTCTTAAGGGAAATTGCACTTTACTGTGTGTATTTGTTATCCTTTCTCCTATATGAGATGTCCTCTCAGGTGTTAGTGGTGAGGATTGAGGCTCCTTGATTGCTGGCCCAGGGCACGGGCATCACAACTACCATCAAAACATTTTTTAAACAAAACTTTGACAAACACTGTTACACTCAAACATTACCAAGATATCACAAACTATGTATAGTGATAAATTATTTAGAACTATTTCTTCCAAGGTGAGAGCTATAGCTTCTTATAGGCATCGTCAGGCAGACTCTTTCTCTTAAAAAAGTAAAAGGGTCAGTATAAATACTGTACATACCTATATGCATCTCATATGAATATCAGTGCTGAATCATATTGACTTCCAGACCCTATCATATCCTTTATAATGTATTTTTAATTTGTTTTTATACTTTAACTTGGAACATGTTAAGGTATTTGTGGAATCACTCTCAGTCTTTCAGCAACTGTATTGTTTTGAGTGTTTTAATAAAGCCAAATGTTTGATAGTGACCACTGCCCTTGTTAAGGCAACAACATATTTGTTTACATATTGGTGCAGTTCTTGTGTTACTAAGTTTGCATGCATTTTCTGAGGAAGGGAAGTGTTATTACTTGTCTGTAATGCTCTGGAGGATAGAGAGTTTTATTCTTTGTGTAATGTGACTGTGCCCCCCTTTCTAGAACATAGGGAGGATGAAAACCTTTAAACATAAACTGAAAAGGTGCCAAAAGAGCGGAGATGAAGTCTGTTGCTAATGGGTATCTTGGATGTAGGCTATCTCAGTGTGACATTTTCTACTGCAGTACTTTTCCTAGTAGCTGATGAATATGCTTTTAACTTAAAATTAAAATATGAAGTGCCAGGGTATCTTAATGGAAGAGGGTTGGGGTGCTGGTTATATGTAGGGGAGGTATCTGTTAAATTCATTGACAAGGAATGCTGCATCGTTTATTTATGTGTTTGTTTATTACAGTTAAGTATCGTATTTTTTTTCTGAGTGGGCATAGCCCCTTTGCAGCAGAGACTTGGGAAGAAAAGCTGTATCAATAAACAATACATTTGACAATATTAATATTAATGCAAAATACAATATGTAGATTTATGTTTTCAGGAAGGACTAAGATTAGTATGGTTTTGTTGGGGATTAACAGGAACTGAGATTTATGTATCTAGTTTCTATAGAAGTGAAAGCTTCCTGTGTGCTTCTTTCTGAGGTAGGAAGATTTGGGGTTGAACAAACTAAAGTTGAGTTGTCAACATATTGTATTATGGTGGTGAGTATTGATTCCTTGTGCATGCCATTAATGAAGACATTGAAAAGTATTGTCCCAAGTATGGAGCCTTGGGGGACTTGTGCAGTGATTGAAAGGAATTTGGAGTGGGACTTATTCCAGTTTACAGACTGGGTGCAATTGTTTAGGTGGCTGGTGAAACAGTTAGTTGAGGGGTTGTGAGGCCTAGAAGATTTAGTCTCTGGAGGAGAAGTTAATGTGAGACCATGTTGAAGGCTTTTGACAAGTCCAGGAAAAGGGTGGAAACAAAATTACCTGAGGTTTTACTTTGATTAAAGTTATCTAGGAAATGTAAATGGGCAATTTCAGTGCTGTGATGGAGTTGACAGCCATGTTGGGTAAGAGAAATTGCTCTTTGATTTGTATTCTATATTTATTTACATATTGCTGCAGCTATTGTGTTACTAAGTTTACATGCATTTTCTGAGGAAGGGAAGTGTTATTACGTTATACCTTCATATGTTCTAAAGCACATTTCTGAATGTGCTTAAAAGCGAACCGTTTAGCCAAATTCCGTCACACCGACTTCCCTAAACATTGTAAAAATATTGACTTTCGACATTTCTGATTGCTCCACCATCGAAACGAGTGCTACCATGGGTCAGAAAGGGGGCAAGGATTTGTAATTCGGCACTTCAGTTTTCATGATTTTCAAATTTCGCTGTTTGCAGTTCATGGCATCAGTGTCGAAGATGTGGTTGTCGAATTTATGAAGGTATACCGTTATTACTTGTCTGTAGTGCTCTGGAAGACAGAGTTTTATTTTTTGTGTATAGTGTAGCTGTGCCACCTTTCTAGAACACAGGGAGGATGAAAACCTTTAAACATAAACCCAAAAGGTCCCAAAAGAGTGGAGATTATGTCTGCTGCTAATAGGTATCTTGGATGTAGGCTATCTTTGTGTGACTTTTTCTACTGCAGTACCTTTCCTAGTAGCTAACAAATATTTCTGTTACTGCTCTTAAACTTAAAATATGGAGTGTTAGGGTGTCTTAATAGAAGAGGGTTGGGGTGCCATTTTTTTAAGTAGTTTAATGGAGGGAAGTTATCTGTTAAATTCATTGGCAAGGAATGCTGCATCTTTTATTTATTTGTTTGTTTGTTTGGTTGGTTGGTTGGTTGGTTGGTTGTTATAGTTAAGTATCATGTTTTTTTCTGAGAGGGCATAGCCCTTTTACAGCAGAAAGTTGGGAAGAAAAGCTCTATCAGTAAGCAATAAATTCGACAATATTAATATAAATGCAAAATACAATATATACGTGAGCAGTGCACATTAAACAAGGCATAGATCTATCTCACTAATCTTAAATCCATTTTCAAGTTGCATAACTGATTCTCCTAATATGGTATCACAACATTTAAACTGACAGTGTTAGTATCCAGCAATGGTGATCGTTATGCAAGCAAAAACATACATGCAAAACAAGCATGTATGTTGGGGGAGGTCAGTAGTGCAACATGCTAATTCTTCATTGAAGTTCTTAATGGGACATGAAAGAGAGTGTAGATTAAGAGCTGTTTAAAAAAAAAACACGTAAAGCTAATTTTTAACTGACATTTGTTAGAGTGTGATAGCCATCTGATAATTTATTTATTTATTTATTTGATTTTGTTTACCAGGAAAGTCCATCTGGAAACTGAAAAGTCCATTTTCAGGTGAGACCCAGGGAGAAAAGCTCTAAAACAAGGAAAGTAATAATTTTTTGAAAATTCAAAATAAAACTAGTCAACAAACATTATTTACAAAGGATTTTAAAGTAAATGGTCAACAGATGCTATTTACAAAGCTTATCCAATTAAGAAAACTACATATTTTCAAGATTTTGTGATTAAAATCAAAAATACTATATTTATACACTTGTGTAATAACCATAGAAGACAGAGCTAGGGTTGCACACCTCAAACTGTAGGCGTGGTACAGTTGCATAGTTTACTTAGTTGCCAGATGATATTTTAGGGTGGGTTTGAATTTTTGCATTTTATTTAAAAGCCTGATGTGGTTTGAAAGTTTGTTCCATACCATGAAGATGGTGACAGAGAATAGCAACTCACCATAATAATTATTAGATTTATTAGCCAAAGGTAGTTTAAGTTCTGAGGATCTTAGGGTTCTATTTGGTACATGGCATTGGATGAGATTTGACAGTGAGGGTGATTTAAGTAGATGGTGAAGTGTTTTGTGTGCTGTGAGTAGCTGGGAGAGGGTGATGTGTTGAGGAAGTTCAAGATGGTTGAGGGTATTGCGCACCATGCAGTGATAGGGCCAGTTTGGGAGGCTGCAGGCAGATTTGCTAATTTTGTTGTAGGTGCTTTCTGGTTTGTATTTGGTGGAAGAGTTCAGATTTGTGAATATTGTTGAGGCATGTAGGAGGGTAGGAAGGAGAAGGGAAGTGGTAGCTATTTTTTTTTACTTTGATCACTTACCAGGTGCTTGTTCTATGAAGAGAGCCTAGTTTGCAGTGTGTCTCTTTGACTACAATGTAAATGTGCAGATCAAATTATAACTTGTTATTATTAATGATAACTCCTAGAAATTTTGTGTTGGTAGCATTTTCAATTTTTATGTTGTTTGAGGAGATTATATTAAGGTCAGTGTTGTTTTGATTTGTGTTTTTAGGAAGGAATAGGGCTAGACTGGTTTTGTTGGTGTTTAAGAGCAACTGAGATTTATTTAGCCAGCTTCTATAGAGGTGAAAGCTTCCTGTGTAAAGGTTTCCAAGGTAAGAAAATTCGGGACTGAGCAAACTAAAGTTGAGCCATCAGCATGTTGTCTTACAGTGGTGAATTTTGATTCCTTGTACATGTTATTAATGAAGATATTGAAACGTTTTGGCCCAGGTATGGAGCCTTGGGGGACTTGTGCAGTGATTGGAAGGAAGGTAGAGTGAGACTTATTCCATTTTACAGACTGGGTGCGGTTGTTAAGGTAGTTGGGGAACTAGCTGTTTGAGGAAGTTGTGAGGCCTCTTGTGCAGTGATTGGAAAGAAGGTGGAGCGGGACTTATTCCATTTTACAGACTAGGTGCGATTGTTAAGGTAGTTGGTGAACCAGCTGTTTGTGGAAGTTGTGAGGCCTATAAAATTGTCTTTGGAAGAGTAGTTGATGGGAAACAGTGTCAAAAGCTTTTGACAAGATCAGGAAAAGGGTACAAACAAAATTACCTGAAATTTTTACTTTGATTAATGGTATCTATGAAATGTAGTAGGGCAGTTTTGGTGCTGTAATGTGGTTGAAAGCCACACTGGGTAGGAGAAAATAATTGGTTATCAAATGAAAGGCTAGGAGTTGCTGATGTTTACATAGCAGCATTATGGGAAAGGTTATATACAGCTGTTTTAGTGATTCTTGATGTGACATAGTTTGGAGTTTTTTTTTCCCAGGGGTCTCTAAGGAAAATAGTATTAATGTGTTTGTTTTCAGGCAGAGTATGACTAGTAATGTCAGTTCTGTGAGAGGAATTTAGTTTTGAATTTATCCAATTATATGTTTTTTTATTATACCTTCTAGTGTACTGAAGAAATGTTTGTTTATTAATATTTTAGTATTTACTAATATTTTCTTCTGTTTGCTCTTCCATTACACTACTTTTCTCTCTTTTACTCCCACCTTGTTCCCTCTCTTTCTCCAATCCTTCTATATTCTCTCTTTCTTCCAGCCTATTGTGCCTATTTTCCCTTTTCCCTCCTTTCTCTAGCCTACTGTGTTATCTCTTTTCTTCATCCTTCTGTGCTTATTTTACCCCTCCCCTGCTTTCACTAATGGTTATATTGTTCTGCTCTTCTCCCTACAGCTGTACGTGTTGCATTCCACCCCTTCTCTACTTCCATTGAAACTTTCCTAATAAGGGATTCTACAGAGAGACTCTGCTAAAACCCATGAAGAACTCTGTTTAAACCCCATGAAGAACCTCAAACAAGACATCGAAAAGTGTATGTACTGATATCTGTAAACCTAATTTTCTATCTGTGCTCACTACTATAGTGACTGTACTTTTCCCCGCGCTAGCCAAGCAGCCTACCAAGCTTTTTTGGTTTATCCCTTAACTCTCTTACCCTCTAAGATATTTGACCCATTTATTTTGTACCACTAGGTGGCACTGTCCATCCATTTAGCTACTAGACTACTTTTTTCCTGCTCTCTCCTAACTAGCCCTACTTTTTCCATTTTCTTTCCCTTCTGGCCTGCTGTACCCTGTGCTGTACTCTACTACCTTTCTCCCCCCACACCCTCCTGCCTACTGTTCAGTATTTCTCCTATAACTTACATTTCTCCCACAGCTGGCTGATTGGTTTCTGCCAGCCACCTTCTCTCCAGTTCACCCTGCTCCTTTCTCCCTGCGGGCTCACTCCGATCCCCTATCCTGGCCCCAATTTCCACCCGCCCCCAGTACTCCTACATTTATACTCTTTAAAAGATCCCTCCCTCTCACCACCATCCAATACTTCCGTACATCTGCTCCTCCCCTTCCTCCCTCCTACCTGCCAATCACTATCACACCTCCCCATCCACCTAAGTCCCATTATCCTCCTCTCTACTACATCTAGACAGATTCCCTCTACCATGCCTTCTCTTCCACCTAATATCTTTATTTTTGCATCTATCTATATCCTACTCCTACTCCCTCTATACCAAGCCACCTCCTATACCCACTTCCAACTACACCTTTCCCCTCTTCCCCTGCAACACACTTCCATAACATTTCTGCCTCTTTAGTTCAATCCTACCTTCTCCACCACTTCAAAGTAAAGCTTATCCCGATCTCAATTAAATACTACAAACCAAAACTAATTCACTATGATACACAACTTTCAAAGACCAAACCAAAAGTACTTCTTCCTTTTCTCACTTACCTCTGCTTAGCTGGGGACATACACCCAAATCCAGGACCAAATACTGTTCCTAGTCCCCACCACCCTATTACTAATAATACATCCAACCTTAAATATCTCAAATTCCTCACCATCAATGCCCAAAGTCTAAAATATAAATGAACCCTCTTTCATGCTTGGCTAAATCACAACTCACCTGACATTGTACCCATCTCAGAAACCTGGCTAAAATCACATATCAGTGAGTCCGAATTCCTTCCCCCTGGATTTCAATCTCTTAGATTTGACCGCTTAAATAGAAGAGGCGGTGGTGTAGCCTTAATCTACTCCAACCAGCTACCCATTACTCCATATCCTAATCCCATCCCTTCTTTCAAGAATGCAGAACTAGTAATTGGCCTACTAAAAATAAATAACCATAACAGCATCTGCATTATATCCCTCTATATCCCCCCTGGTAACAACACCATTACTCTGGGAGAAATCCTCTCCTGGATCTCCTCTAATATTAAGCTAGAGACCTATATACTTGGAGATGTAAATATTGATTGGAACAAAATCAACAACCCTAATTCCACCATATCAATCAACCTATTTAACTACACCCATCTAACTAATTCCATTACTAGGCCTAACAAAACAAGCCCCCCCTGGCTCCACACTAGATTGGATCTTGGTATCCCATCCTAATAATGTTATAAAATCCGGCGTTATACCTGATCCATTAGGAGACCACTTCCCAGCCTTCACCCATTGAGCTACCCTCACTTCTCACACTCCCACCAGTACATTCATACACGTAACCTCTGAAACTTTAATCCTACTACTTTTTCTGACTCCCTTAAACAAACTAACTGGAGCCCCCTAAAAACCCTTCCATTAGACAAAGCCATTGACTTTTTCAACTCAACTTTCTTAAATGTCCTCAACTCCCTAGCTCCAATAAGAACAAAAAGAGTAAAAACTAAGACCGCCTGTTGGCTAACCAAAGACACCAAAAAAATTATGCTACCAGGAGATATAACATGGAAAACATACCTCCAACATAAACAGCCTAAATCTTACTTAAATACAATCAACTACGCAACCTCGTCAAAAAGCAACTATGCAACCTCATCAAAAAACAAGTCATTAGAGACAAAATGTCTTACTACATCAAACTACAAGTAAATCATCCAAAAAAACAAACAACTCTGGAACTCAATTAAGTCTTTTCTGAACCCAGGTACTAAGATCAACCCCTATCCTGACACCAGCAAATCTGACCATGAAATTGCCTCTCTATTCAATTCCTTTTTCACTACCTCTATTGCTGAACTGACCAAGACCTTTACCAACAATAACCCGTCTCCTCAACCCACTCAGTCTTCCTCACCCCAACTCCCCCTCCTCCTACTTTCGAACTTAAACCCATCTCAACCTACCATATAAAGAAATTACTCTCAAAACTAAAGCCATGCTCCAATGCCCCCGACAACATCCCATCCGCCTTCCTAAAAATAGCCACTGAAGGTATTGCCCTCCCAATCAGTATTCTGATCAATAGATCCTTGCTGGAATCTTATGCACCCAAATTATGGCATGCTGCCTTTATTCTACCTCTTCATAAGGGTGGCAAAAACAATAGTGTCTCAAATTTCCACCCATAGCTATCCTCTCCCCAATCTCTAAACTTCTTGAAAAATGCATCCACCTACAGCTCATGCCTTTCCTAACCAAACACCAGCTAATCACTCCCACCCAGCACGGCTTCCATCCAGGACACAGTACCAACACTGTCCTTCTCTCTTTCTTACACACTGAAAATCTGGCCCGTCACTCTGGTAAAATAGTATCTACAGTTCTACTGGATTTATCCAAAGCATTCGATACCATCTCCCATACCCACCTCCTAAACCATCTTTCTAATCTTAATCTCTCCAACAAGACCCTTTCCTGGTTCTCCAACTATCTTTCAGACAGGTCTGAGGCTGTATAATGGGGACGAGGCACCTCTATCTTCCTTCCAACCCCTATTGGGGAATCCCAAGGATCCATACTTGGCCCAGAGCTATTCAACATCTTTATTAATGACTTTCACAAAGCCATACCCAGCACCAGAATTGTGCAATATGCAGATGATTCTACTTTAATTTGTTGCGCTTCTAACCTAGCTGAGCTCCAATCAGTGACATAAACTGCTTTCTCAACCACAGAAAATTGGATGCTTCAAAATCACCTCTCACTAAATGCCAACAAATCCAAATCCTTCTATTTTCCCCCTCCAAAACTTCCCCTATTGATAAAAACTCACTCCAAATTATCAGCCAAAACAACTCCACCATAGAGATTGTTCCCTCTGCCAAATTTCTTGGTGTTACCATTGATGAACATCTGAAATTCAATACTCGCATTCATCAAAACATTAATGAAACCCATATAAAACTTGGTTTACTTTACAGAAACAGCCACTTCCTCTCTTCTTCCACCAGACTAACTCCAGCCACTACCTACCTACTACCCTCTCTACTGTACGGTGCTCCTCTACTTACTAACTTATCCACCACTCTCTCCGCCAAACTGGAAGTCTGTTACAATAAAATCTCCAAATTTGCAACCAAAGCCAAATCCTCCTCCCATCATTGTTCGTCCCTTCATTCATTAAATTGACTTGCACTTCCCAACCATCTAGATTATCTCCAAATCACCACAGCCCACAGATTATTGTTCCAACCTACCAAGCGCCCTGCACTAAGTAATATTCTACTACCATATACACCTCACAGAACCCTTAGATCTACCCACCAAAACCTAGTCTCCATCCACAAACCCAATCGTCCTGCTGGTCAGCTTCTGCTATCCTTCTCCTTAGCTAAAAAATGGAACTCTCTCCCTTCTTCTCCAAGGACCTGTGACAACTTTGAAAACTTTAAAACTCAACTACATTCCTATCTTTATTCAAACAGGAAATGCAGCTGTACCCCCCATACCCCATAAGCTCTCCTCTACTTATACTCCTGGCTAACTTTCACATCAAACTAACCTTACACTCAAGTGTGGATATTATAAATTACAAATCTGTAATATGTAGCCATGATGCTGTGTGCCTGCCTTTCTTGCCTAAATGAAATTGTTTTCTTCTTCTGAATTCTACCAGTTTTTAAAGTTTGTAAAGCAATTATTCTTTGTAATAATTCTTGTAACTAAACTATGTAATGCGGAGCTTTTCTCCCTGGGCCTCCACTGAAAACGAGCTCTCTAAGCCCAGTGGACCTCCTCGGTCATCAAACTGGAATAAATAAATAAATAAATATTTAATGTTATGCTATGAAGGTATCTCAGGCTTTTTGGGGTCAGTGAATTTTGAAATGATGTTTGATTAAAAAAATAATGAAAGTGCTATTACTAAGAGAGAACAAATCGTTACTAAACAATTTATGTGTGGTCTCTTGGATATTACTGCTTCAAAAAGGGACTCACTTTTATCTGCATGTGTAGGACTTATGGCTTATATTACCCACTGAGAAGAGTTGTAGTTTTTTAGTGGTATGCCAATATCTGTCTTATGGTTACTAAATAAGTTTGCATTAAAGTTTCCAAGAATAATGATTGTACGTTCATAGATGACAGATGCAGTCTTTTGTTTTAATTCTAGTTACTACTCTTCCCTAAACCTGCATATAATCTGGACCACCATTACCGATTACACCTATTTTATTGCCCCTGTATGGAGATGAATTGCCAGTCAAGGCACAGTAATTACACAGGCAGCCAACAGAGATTTACTGCTACAGCTTGACTAAACCCTCTTGATGGCAGCAGGCAGGCATGCCTGCAAAGCAAGGCTCTGCTGCTCTATCTCCAAAATGAGTGTGCACTTTTGTATAGTTAATTGATGGCTAAACCTCAGACATACTGCTTGGTAAAATCAAGCTTGCATCCTTAGATCATTCCCTGCATGCTCTGACATCCTCCTCCACAAGGTGCCAATAATGGAGTAAACTGGACCAATTCCTTTCTATCAGATGAGTGTGCTGACACTGGATGCTGACACCTATTTTCTCTGGTCAATTCATCTTCCTCCTGCCTTCCTAATCAATCTTGGATTAGCTGGGTTGCAGTCAGGACTTTGTCCCTCTATGCCGTGCTGTTAGCCTCCATCTCTAACTTTTATTTTTAAAATTATTCGCAGAGTATAATGCTACAATGCAATTGTTTTTTATAGATTCATAGAGCTTGCAAGGCAGAGTCAGAACATGGACTATAATCATCCTATCAATACCCAATTTCATAAGATTCTTACTGCTTCCAGGAAGGCAAAAGAAATCAGGCCTGGAATGAAGTTATAGGTAATCATCCAATTGTAAAGGTTTGTATTAAAGGAAGTGAGGGTAATTGCTCTGGTTTACATATAATGGAAGATTATTCCAGAGATAGGGATAACTTTGAGTAACAAATCTGTCCCTTCAGCATATCTTATTTACGCGTTGATGGAGATTCAAGTCCTCAGTGCAAGTGTTTGTGGAGTCATTTTTTTTCAGAAGTGTAGAACATCAAGGAAGGTTGGGTCCTTACCAACACTTAATGTTAGACATAAATCAATGCACAGGAGTCTACAATGGACAGAGTACAAGGACAGAGCTTCAAGTCTTGTCTTTGCAGCTGAGGGTCTTTAGGGTGGGGATCTTTGTAGTTAGGAACTTCCGTGGATTTTTTTCCCAACTGCATGATGTTTGGATAGATGTATTTTAAAAGAGCACTATATTATATAATTAGTCTGATCAGAGAAGAATGCAGAGGAATGATAACTTCTTTTTACCTTTAGCTATTGGTTAGGATAAGATAGAAGGATTTCATGACTATTGTCGCTGCATGGTGATAAGAGGATGGGGAGCTGTTTATGAAAATTCTGAGATCTCTGAAAATGTATCAGTTTTGGAGTAGGATGCAGTCTATGCTAAAAACTGCTGTTGATATTTGTTTACTAAAGATGACTATACTACCTGTCTCTGCATTTAATTTAAGCCCATTTCTAATACTCCATTCATTTTATGGTTTAGTTCTTGCCCTAGTAACACGGTATCAAATGCTAAGTGAACAACGACACCCAACTGCAGCCATCAGCAAATTTAGCTAGCCATATCTTTGGGCTCCTGGTTTGGAGATCCAAGAAGTAGATGCCAAACAGAAAGGGTCCCCCTATCACTAAGCCCTGAGGGACACCACTAATCTCATAGTCTTGCTTTCTGAGGTGCTACTGGAAACTTGAAATATGTAAGTTTTATTTGTCAGCCAGTTTGTTATTCATCTTGTAACATAAACGTTTACATTTAGCCTTTAAGCTTATTTATATTTCCAGCATGGGGAATATTGGAATATTGTTAAAGGCCTTGGCCAGATCCAAGTATTTTACACAAACTGTATAACTGCTTCCTTCAGCTTCAGTGACTTCCCTGCAGTTAACTAAATTAAGTAGACATGAACTCCTTTTGGCAAATCTATATGGTTCAGAATGCAGAGCAATAAGATTTTTATACGAGAGCTGATGAAATCAAATACAATAAGTTCAATAGGTTTGGAAATGAGACTTGTTAGGCCAAAGGGTCTATAATTCTGAGTTAGGGCATAATGATAGCTGTTTTCAGTACCTCAGGAACATACACTGTAACCATGATTAAGTTGAACGATTTTACAAGGGTTCAGAGAGGTCATGCTTGTTGCAGTTAATTAAGCAACCAGGTATATTGTTGGGGCCCATTGAGGTGGTATTTTAACTCTGGAGAGTGCAGTCAGAGCAGGTTCCAAATTAATCTTGGGGAGACAAAGGGACTTGGTATTTGCAACTTATTAATAACCATTTCTGGTGTTTTATTGGCACTATATTTATCTGCAAGAATATTAGCAATTCATTTAGATATAAAATGGGAAATACCATTATGAATTAATCCAGAGTATTGTTGTATGCTAGTTCTTAACTATCTGATGTAACTCAAGAAGGATTTATAACTACCCTTGTACTGGGATGCTAACTTTACTTCATGTTCCAGTTTGAGCTTCCTTATGGTAGCTCTCAGATTTTTGATGATCTTTTTTGATAGTTTTTAATGTGGGTAGATTTTGATATATTGTAGGCCTTAATTTGTTTGTATCTTTTGATACTTACATTTCACCAAGGTGGTTTATTTTTTTACAATCCCCAATATATTTAGTTCTGCTTACAACCACCTACTTATTGTTAGATCAGGCAGATTTCATTGGCATAACATCTGAGGCTACATGGTGCAGGAAATCCTGTGGATGAATTTTGAGAGCTCAACATACCGTTTTAACAGAACTGGCTTTTTAAAATCCTTGAAATGAGAGGTGCTCATTGCTTTATTTTTCATTCATACCTTCCTTTCTTCTCTAGTTACCTACTCAATCCATTTCAAGGTCACAGTGGAGCCAGACTCTTTCCTTTCCTTCAGACATCAGACCATTATGGAATGCAGATCCAGAAACACACGCACACACACACACACACACACACACACACACACACACACACACACACACACACACACACACACACACACACACACACACACACACACACACATAAAGGCAGTATGGAGCGGTTCCAATTCACATATACATCATGTTGTTGGATGCAATGTCGTCCAGTGGCATATTCATTTAAATTAATTAATAATGTTAGTGCAGGCCTATTTGCTTAATTAATCTTATTTAGAATAAATGCCTCATGCATATGGAAACATAGTTTTAGTTCTTCATTGACTGGGCTAATTTGGAAACACAGTACGCAGCAATTTGCTTTAAAAAATGAGCTTAAGTAATGTATTTATGTGCTTTGAAAATATTTTAGAAGTCATTTCACAACCCATGTTTTGTTAGATTTGTTCTTTCACTGCAAGCTAATCAAATTCAGCTGATTTTAACATTTTCGGGTAGATACTGGAAGGCATATGAACAGTGTTTATTAAGCTTAAATATATTCAGCTATGATATTTTATATTAAATTAAACAATGAGGTACCATCATGTTAAAGGTTCACAACATTCAGAGCTTTGATGGTTTTTCAAAGCAGGTGATGAAGGCTACATAAAGAGGCTACATTAAACTGGAATGTATTCATCTGTGTTATTTTATTCATGTTATTTCTAGGTAACTTAATAAATTAGGCACCAGCATGTTAGAGCATGCAACAATCAATGCTATGATAGCCTTTCAAAGCAGAGAGCAGGGAGCCAACTGCCAGCTGCTTGTTCAAACAGATTTTTAGTTTGTGAAATTAATTCAATTAGCCCTGTTACGGCAGCCTCGTTTCAAGTGGTAGGTTCAAAGGAACATATCGGGATTTATAGTGCAAATGCATTTTAAAGTTAGCAAGAGCATAAAAACAGCATGTCCAGATAATAATGTTTTTTACATCACAAATAATAGTCGGTGATTCTTGTGATGACATTTTGCTGAACTTCAGAATGACATGGTGTTAAATCCTACACATTAGCATAATAAGCAGTGGGAGGTCATCATTCCCCACACTTGGAAAGGTGCAACCCTAGAAATGATAGGGTTCAGTTTAACAGAATGCCACCTGTGGGTCTCACAAAGCCATGGAGTGTGGTCTTGCTGATGTTATACAATTAACAGTGTAGAAGAAAATTTGCTTTTCCGAAAACATACACATAACACAAGCACACCAAAATAAATAAACCACACACATACACTTAACAAAACCATAATTCTAACCCTACACTACTACCTATCCACTTACCTTAACCCAACCCTAACCCTAAAGTCCCTAACTACCGCACACTCACCTTACCCGCTCCCTAACCCTAAAGTCCCTAACTACCACACACTCACCTTACCTGCTCCCTAACCCTAAAGTCCCTAACTATCGCACACTCACCTTACCCACTCTCTAACCCTAATGTCCCTAACTATCGCACACTCACCCTACCCCGATCCATTCCCACACTTACCTTATCCCGGTCCGTAACCTCCGTTCGCATACTTACCTTAGCCCGGTCCATAACCTTCCCACCACCGTAGAGTAAATAGTGAAGCCATGGAATGGACAACCAAAATCTTACCCTAGGTAAGATTTCAAAGTTCCATGGCTTCGCTATTTTGAGTTTTCGACAAAAACGGGTCAATATTATAGCATTCGAAGTTTTGAAACTTTGATACTATAATATAGACCCGTATCTTCACAAACTTGGCACACTCTGTAAGACAAAACCATTCCTAACCAATGATGCTAGATTAGCCTCAGCCAGATCCCACCTACTCTCTGCCCTTCTTTACTGCTCCCAAATCCGTACTAATTCACGTAAAACTGACTTACACAATCTAGAAACCTGCCATAACAAAATAGCCTTGTTTGATGTTAATCTACCCCACAAAGCTCGTCACTGTCATGCCCTTCACCAACTCAGTTAGAATGAACTACCCAACCTGTTATCTCTTAACCAACTAACCACTGCCCACAGCATAATCTACAAACCCAACAACTGCCCTGCTATCATTGGCCTACTCTAACTAAACAGTAATCCAAGGTCCCTCAGATTATCTGGCAAATTAATTCTAAAAGTTAGTAAATCTCACAACTACTATGGTGATTCCCTCTACTCGCATAAAATAGCTAAAACCTGGAATTCTCTCCCCCAACACATTCTAAAAATCCAGACATTCACAAGTTCAAACTACTCCTAAAAGAACATCTTTCTACACATTGGCTCTGCTCCTGCACAGCCCCAGGTTAGTCTCACTACCTGTTGTTGCTCTAACTACAACTGGATGATACTCTCTAACCTCTAATTTTCTACTCTACCATGATCTCTCTTCTCTCTGATTCATCTACCTCAACACAAAAAGAAACTTTTTTATTGCTTGTGATTTTTATTCCAAATGTTACCAACCATGTAAAGATTTGTTCTTATGTTACTTGACTGCTACTTTAATGTTTCAATCCTTGTAAAGTTTGTTCTTATGATGTTATTATTTGATAATGTTTATTTTTTTGCTGACATTCAAGAATCTGAAACTGCTCAACCTTTACATTCCTATTACATTTCAATGTATTTTTAAATCATTAATTTTTGTATTACATTGTCTTTATGATAAGTAATTGTTGGGGCCTTTCTCCCCAGGTTTCTGCTGAAAACGGGCTACTTGCCCAGTCCGACACTACCCGGTTAACAAATGTAATAAATAAAAATAAATAAAACAGATGGGAGGTATTACTCAAAGAATCTGATAAACATATCAGCCACCTTGACATGACAACCAAAATGTGTTATTATCCAGTCAATAGGAGGTGATCAGTTAAAATGCTATCTAGCTTGCCAAGATCAGAAAGAAGCTGCATGAGGTGACCATTAGTAAAATCTTGTTTGAATTATGCTGTGCATTCCCTGGTCAGCCAGTATGTCTCAAAATTCTGAATAATGAAGAGATCCCATTAGGAAAGTGCTGAGGAGTTTGTCATATCCTTGCATATTACATGCAACATGTCAGGATTTATAGGTTCATAGATTTAATTGTCAAGCTTGTGAACCACCGTCCTTGCCATAACTCAGTGTTGATAGTTTCTACTTCCCATGTATGTGTGTGTGTGCATGTGTACATTTTCATATATATATATATATATATATATATATATATATGTATATGGGTCTACTTCTAAATCCTGAAATCTCACAAGACCAAACATTATTTTCACAAGATGAAAATAACAAACAGTTGAAATCTCTACTGGCTGATTGTTCACAAGGCAAGTAAACACTTGTCCAAAACTTCACAGAACCACACCGGACTATGTAAAACCCACCTGCACCCCACACACCCCAGTAACTATATATACCAACTCCATGATTGTACTACAGTGGGGAAAAGGGCATATCTTCCCACAATGGGCAAGTGTTTACTTGCTCTGTGAAAAATTGTCCGTTCAGGATTTCAACCGTTCGTTATTTCTGTCTCAAGAAAATAACATTCGATCTTGTGAGATTTCAGGAGTTAGAAGTATATAGATATAGATATAGAGAAAGATATAGATATAGTTAGGATATTTAAAGAATTAATTCTTCTGATTGTAAGAGGAAACTTTCTCCTTAGTCTTGGAAAGCATGTATAAAGTATTTTTTTATATTCAGTATTACGTACCCCAATATAGTGATAGCTCCCCAGATGGAATGCTGTTGGCACTGGCTTTCAAACTGAATCTGATTGGAATTGCCATTTAGGTGAAGCATTTGTCAGTTCTAAGTTATGTATAAGAAACAGAATAGAATGACGATTCCTGAATCCTTTCTTAATGGATTTTTCTACTAAGGGATTATTATAACTTTTTAACTTTTTTGTTTCAGGTGGCTTGTTCAAAGGTGCAGAAATACAGCAGGTATTCACTATCCTACTCACCTGTCCACAGGATATCAAAGGCAGATGGAAGGAGTACTTCCAGCAGCTTCTGAATGAGGAAACCCCCAGAAGCTGTGTTGCCCCAGAAAGAGCCTACAGTGAAAGCAGAGAAGGAACCCACTCTGAAGTCAGGGAAAGCAGCAGGCTCAGATGAGGTCACAGCAGATATGATAAAGATACTGGGTGAGATAGGGGAGAAATGGCTCCTGAGGGTACTCACAGCAGTGTGGAGAGAAACGCTTATCCCTCATGAGTGGAGAATAATCATACCAGTGCTTGTGTCCAAAAACAAAGGTGATGTGGCATTACAGGCAAATTCTAAGCAAAAACTTCAGCAAAGGGTAGGGGAATTCAATGCAAAACTGAAGGCTCACAGGATGAAAATGAGTACAGATAAGACACTTGTGATGGCAGCAAATGAGGTTAATCAGAAGAAGCTGAAAATTGAGATAGAAGGGAAAACAGTGGAACATGTTTACAGCTTCAAGTATCTGGGAAGGGTTGTTGAAGAGAAGGGAAGTCTGAATGAAGAGGTCAAAGCTAGCATCAGAAGGGCTGCAGTCAAATGGCACAGAGTGTCAGGGGTAGTTTATGACAGAAGAATGTCAAAGAAGCTGTAAAGTAAGGTGTACAAAACAGTGGTGCAAAAAGAAACCTGGCCAGTAAAGGCAGAACAGTTGACGAAGCTAGAAGTGATGGAGATGAAGTGCCTGAGATGGATGGTAGGATGAACACTGTGGGACAGACTATGATATGAGGACATAACAGCTTAAGCCAAAATAGCTCAAATTACAGAAAAAGTCAAAGAGAACAAATTACGGTGGTTTGTGCCCATGTGCAGGAAAGCAGAAGACAATCTTGTAAAGAAGATTTGGGACAGACAGGAAGAAGACAAGAGGAAATGAGGGCATCCAGCAAAGAGGTGGATGGATTATATGAGAGAAGGCCTAAGACAGTTAAGCATGAGTGTTAAAGAAGGTAGCAGAGTGGCATTGAGTAGGAAGAGATGGTGATAAGTGACATGACACCCTGACCTGGAGAAAATGGAAAAAAGGGAGTTGATGATGATGATGACTTTGATTCGGTAATGGTTTAGATAAGGGAGGTATAAAGTGCTGCAATGATCTCCCAGGAATGAGACGTGCTTCTTAAAATTAGTTGGGCTATAGAATATGCTTTTCTGTCTTTAGTAAATACACACTGATCATAGCGTAAAATCTTGGTTGCAACTGTCCCTAAACCTTTAATGATGGTGTCATTTTTATTTAACCTATTATTTTGTACATATATTTTACTATTCCCTTTTCTGGTGTATTTCATATTACATTTGCTGACATTAAAGGTGAAGTTGTATATATCTGGGATACCTTACAAATCAAAAGCAAACTGAATCTCCCACTAACTGCAGATCCTTCATCAGGAGACTGTACACTTTGAAAAATCTTCTCATTGAATAGCTGCTTTAACAAAACTTTATAGATGGAACACAAAAATAAAAGATGCTGAAATCCACCATGATGAAAGATCGCACAGTCACAGAGAAACGTAAGCTGTTAGTACTGTGTTAAACCAAACTGCTACCCCCTGCTCTTTGCTTGGAGCATCTGTTCAAAGAGAATTCCTTTGGCTAGTTTAAGCACACATTGGTACTGCTTGGCAACTGATAAACTTGATGGCCGTCGCTTGTTGATGAAGGTCACCTTCCTTCAATGAGTGCAACATAATGATGGGGAATTCACTTATTTATCTAACGGGAAGGTGTCCAGAGATTATGATTACTATTGCACCAGGTGTGTCGGCACTGTTGTAGACCATCTTGATGGACTTTACCATCTTTTATTTAAGTAATTATGTTGCCAGACTTGCAGTCATCAGCATATCAGCATACTTAGTTCTGCAGACCCTGGCCAAAAAGAAGTGTCTCCAGTAAATAGTACTGAATAGCTTAGGAAACTCAAAATAAGCTGTGTGCATAGTCAAGTCTTCATCAAGTGTTGCTGTTACCGCTTGAAAGAATTCCACAAGATTCAAATGGCAAGATTTTCCCACTGCAAACCCATACTTTTCCATATCTAACTAAGGTAGGGCCCCTGTGTCATTTTTGGATAAGCTCCACTTTGGCACTGTGATTTTACACAGAACACTGATAAGGCAGAAGAGACTAAAAGTAATTGATATTCATAAGCTGCCGATTGTGAATTGGTACAACTACTGACTATTGCTGCAGGTCAGGGATGTGTCTGCATGCTAACATTTTGTTTAATGTAGTTGATAGGGGTAGTTGTATAAAGCACATCTCCCTTTGTATCTGTAGCACTCTGACAGATATCTTTGCTTATTGTGAGCTTTGAACAACCTTTTTTTGTAAAGTATATTCACTGTGTGCTGCAGATCAGTGCTTACATTTTTGTTTAATGATCATGTGTTCAATTACAATATTTCTGATGAGCTGATGTTATCTTTTATTGCTTTCAACTTTTGAGATTAAAGTTATTCTGCATGGGTCCCCTGTGAGAATTCATCACACGCTGCCTGTGCAAACTCAACAATCTATACTTAGCAAAACACACAAACCTTCTCAACCTTCTGCTGGCACTACTAATACAGCATGTTTTCTGGGAAGGGAGAACAAGCCCTTCTGCAACCTTTGTGTAGCATTTTCACCCTCCATAACCTATTTATTTAAGTATATTAAATCTATGGTTGTACAGCTATGGGAAAAATAGAAACACAAAATTAAAAAAATAAATTAAAAAAAAAAAAAAAAAGAACAGAACAAACAAAGCAAACACTTTCATTGCCATGATTTCAAAGTCCATAGATAAATGTCAAAACATTTTGGGATAGTCGTATAAAGGACTTATTGCATCTCACTATATAATTTAAACTGACCAGCAGAGCTCCCACCAAAAACACAATCTATGAGAAGCTATTCTTAGTACCATAACAGCAAGTAAAGGAAAAGTGTCCTGCCCTGAACAGTATAATGGATGGAAGATATAATGAATGTGTTGCGGTATTTAGGTGTTGTAGTCAAACAGCTCAAAAGTTCTCATACAGTAAAGCAGTGAGCATACTGAATGTCAGAGCAGGTATACTGTGAGGGCTGTTTTATTTCACATATGCATGTGTGTGCGTGTGTGTGTGTGTGTGTGTGTGTGTGTGTGTGTGTGTGTGTGTGTGTGTGTGTGTGTGTATCTATATGTCTATATAACTCTCTCTCCCTCTCTCTAGATATATATATATATATATATATATATATATATATATATATATATATATATATATATATATATATATATATACATATTTGTAAATGCTCTACATAATCATATGTTCATAATCTCGACTGCGTTTAACACTGGCAGAAGTGATTAAAACTTATTTGATCACTTCTGCAGATGTTACGTCTATGCAAGATTGTGACAGTGAAGATCAGGAAATTTACCCTTTCCTCACTGTAGAGCTACCTTGGAGTTGGTATATATAATTTTTAGGGGTGGGGGGATGCATGGGGCTTGCCCGACTGCAGAAAACATGAGTGTTTTGGCTTTTAGTCATTCAGGATCAATCATTAGCCATTTGGGATTTGTGTACTTTGATGTTTAGAAGTACATCCAAATATGTGTGTGTGTGTGTGTGTGTGTGTGTGTGTGTGTGTGTGTGTGTGTGTGTGTGTGTGGGTGTGTGCCTGTGTGTGCGTGCGTGTGTATGCAAACACATATATGTATGTAGGAATAAATGAATGAATATTTATGGTTAGTGGAATAGATCTCACTTCCATTTTCAAGCATGACATAGGAATACACAGTAGCAACAGTACAAGCAGTAACATCATAAGTATTTGAAAGGAGAAAACACAAAAATTCAAGCAATTAAAGTAAACATAGAAAATACAAAGTAATGTTAACATAAGATTATTAATTAGTCTGTGCACCTATAAATGGTGTAGTCTCTGTAAGACCAGGATTAGGCTTTGCTTGTGTGCAAATTTGTTTTTCTAGTGTTGTAGTTACCAGTAAAATCAGTAATGTATACAGTATATCCCCTCATCAGGCCACAGTACGTAACATGAAAACAAAGGAGCGTTTTTGAAAACATTCTTACATTTTTCTGATATTTGTGATCCAAGAACCCACAGCTGTCATTTTCTCCTAGTGCATATCCAGTCTTTACTTTCAAAGCAGATTATCCAAAACTTTGATGAATGCAGTTTTTGAGAGCAGCTCTTTGTTGAGTTCTTTTAATTGAACTTTGTCAAAATTGCAGTGACTTGTATTGTGTGAACAGGCAGCACACTGCATTGGAGTTCTTTACTTTCCCCATCGATGTTGAGTTGGTATATGCCTATCAATGTGCGGGTGCAAGTGATTTGCCTCCCTACAATGTCATATTCTTCTCTTTTTAAGGTATTTTGTGTGCACTTCATGATATAAAACGTTGATGAAGTTCATGCAGGGTAGTAAACCATGTCTGGACATAAAAAGTCTATGCCTCATCCCATTATTTCACTATGTCATTTTCCAGGCTTGTTTACTGTCACGTAACAGGCACCCATTCAAATGCAATCAAGAGCTAAAAGTTGAGAGAGGAAAGCTAGTTAGCAACAGCTCAGCTATGCTTTGCTACAGGAACTAGTTGGTGGAATCCTCAAGTCATTCCTGAGCTCTGGACATTGCCAATTGGGAAAAGCAGGGATGGGATTTCTGACATACCACAGTAGGAGATGTTTTGGCATGCTACATCAAGTGTCTCAACACCAAGGATCACTGTTCCAATATTCTGTCAAGATTCACACTGTTCAGAGTGTCTCATTGTAGTTTTTTTCTTCAGAGACTATTTTAACAGAACTGTCAGATATAAAACCATAATAAGGCTGTTAGCTTTCTCGGGACAACCCCCCAGAACAGCATTTGAAAGTTATGATCTTAGCAAGGACTTTCTACATCACTGTCAGATAGTAGTTGTGCATTAGTGTTCCTATGCATCCCTCTGCAAATGCTTTGTGCTCACTTCATTTTCCATCCTAGAGACTCTTCTGCCCTAGTTATATACCTGATTAGTGAGTTTGGACTGTCATTCTGTCCTGCTGTCCTCCATGGCATTTATTCCACTTTCTTATGGAGTGGAAGAATCTTATGCTTTTTCATCACCTTTCTCTCACGTCTCTTTGATGTAACACAGGGCTGTGCAGCTATAGGTTTTAATGATTTATGTGTTAGGGTAGCTGCATGGAAAGGACTGCACCATATTTGCCACAGTTGAGAACTTTTGTGTATTGCAACAGGTTTACATGTTTAATACCTCCCAACGCACCTAAACTATCCTGGCTGATAAAATTTTATGTAATCCTTCAAATTCTTCTGGACTACTGTAGGGTCAGTCAGGGGCAAATGCTGTGAGTCAGGTTTCCACTGAGCTCTTACTATATGGCACACATGGTGGTGTGAAATGCTGTGGTTCATCCAAAAGAGTTGCCATCAGCTGTCTCCGCATTCCTGTAAAATGATAATTAAGAACAAAGGTCATAGCCATTTAAAGCAAATCTACAGGTGGACCCAAATACCCCCCACATGTTAGCTTCTCCATAGATGCAATCTAACAGGTATTGCAGTGTTGCTTCTGGGACAGTTCCACACTGCATCCCCACGTAACCCCCCCTGAAGTGCAAAATATTATCAACAGTTTCAAAGTAAGAGAAATAAAATAAGGTAGACAACACTGCACCATATATTCATACATTCATAGATTTTTACTAGGCTAATGATCCAAAGTGTCTTTCTAAGCCTATCCAAGTTTTCCCAAAATAATAATGATGTCCTGTATCCAAATAGGACACTGAGGGCCAGGCATTTATAAGCAAACTCTGTCCATAAGGGACATGGGTGTCAGGCCCAGTGTAAATTTCCTATTCCCCATCCACTTGTCTAGGTTGGGCATAAACTGGGTTATAGATGAGCTCAGCTTCACATGGATGGGAAGCCTGTTCCATAGGAGCAGCAGCCCCTGGGACACATATCTGTCTTTCCAGCATATTCTGTTTAAGTCACAGACAAAATTCATGTCCTAGATCTTGTATTTTTGGTACAGTTTGACTTAGAAATATGCAGGAGATTCACAAGTGTGGGGTTTGCAGATGCCTTATAAGCCAGGCATAGATCAACCCTCAGCAATCTATAGGAGAATGAGTAGAGGGAAAGGGCTTTAAGGTGCTCTGCATAAGGCAGGTTTGTTATGCCTTGTATTATTTTTGTAAGGAACCTCTGAGGCTGCTCTGGTTACTGCATATGCCTGGTCAGGTACATACCAAAGGGAGCATTGTTACTCTGATTGGTCTGATAAGGGCAGAGTATGGTAGAATAATGACTTATTTGGTCCTATATGCCATGCCCTTACTTATAAATTGCACAACATAAAAGGATTTCCTCACCACCATGGCCACATGGTGGTCGAAGGTAAGGCTACTGTCTACGTATTTACCCAGATCACCTGACCACTGTATTGACTCTTAGGGGCATATTATTAACATGGTGATTAGCTGGGATGATTGACTTCCAAAGGGTAAAATTATGCATTTCTTACCAATGAGTTTAAGACCATGGCTTTGCACCATTTGTTAGTCTGAGACAGGCCTTCTTGAAGAAGGCTAGTGTCTGCAGGGGAGTCAGTGACAACCCCCAGCTTGCAATCATCTGCAAACTTAGTCAGCCATAAACATTCAGCATTTGCTTCCATTTCAGAGAAATAGATGTAAAAAAGGAGCAGGCCCAGTACCGATTTCTGGGGGACTCTGCTAGCGACTGGCCTCTTGCTGGAGGTGGCCTCAAATATTTTGACCTCCTTGGTTCTATTAATGAGCCAACTGACTATCCAGTGTGTGATAAAAGGGTTTATAACTAAATTAGTGAGGTTGTCTATAATGCCTGAGCGGGGTATTGTATCAAAAGCCTTGACCAGGTCAAGGTAAGCTATGTGCACAGTCATGCCTTCATCTATTGCTTTGGTGACCCTCTCAAAAAAGTCCATCAGATTAAATAAGCATGACCTTCCTTTAACAAAGCTGAACTGTGATAGGTCCAGCATTCACAGGTTACCTATATCCTCATTGGTCATATCTGTGATGATTCTTTCCATTGCCTTACATATGACGTTGGTCAGACTTATGGGCCTCTAGCCACCCAAATCAGTGGCTGGTCCTCCTTTGTGCAAGGGAATGACTGTAGCTAACTTCCATTCCTTGGGCACAGAACCTGACTGCGTGCTTCAGTTGAAAAGTGATTCGGGGTCATGTTTCATTCTATTTATTAAGCATTCTGGGAAGTTATCAGGGCCAATTGATGCAGTATTTTTGGCCTTGGAAAGTGCATTGATGACCTGTTCCCTACTAAATGTTGGTGGGATTGTGATATGCATTATTTCCTTTGGACTACTGTGGGGAGTGAATGGAGAAATCTGAACTGAATCTGGCTGCCAAAAGGTTGACAGTGGCTCCTAGTTCAGTTTGGGTGATGCCATTTGCAATACATTCTGCACATTGTTGCATATTTCCCCTGAGGTTACAGACACAGCTGTAGAAAGCTTTGTAGTTGTCCTTTGCCTGAGAAGCTATTTTTTATTCTAATTTAACCTCTGAAGTATTAATTAGCCCTCTTAGCTGCAGCTGGACAATTGCTCTTGGGGCAGGAGGAATGAAGTACAAACAACCCATTAACTGGTAAAACAAGGAAGGATAGCATAGAAAACAGAATGAGATGAGGGAAAAGAGAAGAAGGTCAACTAAAAAGAAAAAAACAACAGCAGATGGTTTTGTTCAACAGAAATTGCAAAGAAGTGGATAGGAAAGTCAGCTGGCCAATGAACATTTATGACAAAAATAAATTTAGCCTCATCTTTTACTAATAAATCTGAAGGACATGTTGTCACATTTGATTCACTTTGGTGGTCAGGCTTGTTGTCAGCTTTACAAACAAGCAATTAAAAATGTTTCCTTGGCATAGAACACCAAGAAAACACATTTAAAAAAAATGTTTCCCCCTCCTCCAACCTCATCTGCAAACTCTTTTGATGAGGAGCACCACATGTGGAGAATAAAAATAACAATTTGTATGATACAGCTTTTTAAAACAAATCACACACCAAGTACTGCCCCAACCACATTCCAACTTATAAAAAAAGCAAACTGGGTTAGCCAGCTTGGGGCGGATGCAAGGACCAACTGAGTAAGTGAGAGTGATTCTTCCTGTTTCTGTGGTTCGACCTTGGCAACAACAGATGGACAGCTGTGCTGCGCTCTGAAATACCTCTCCCAATTCCCAGTTTATGAGGTCGATTCATATCTCTAGACCCACTGTACACTCAAGAAAATTACCTCTGTAGAAACCGTGACCACTTTCTAATTTATTTGCAGAAGGAACCATGCACTTAAGAGCACTGTAGCAGCCAGACAGATTACTGCAAAATGTTTGCTGGAAATCCAATAATGAATCTTCTAAATAAGGTCAAATACATACACTGGATACATGTGTTCTGCTTTATAATGTTTTGTAGACTGCGCAAGTCCTGGTCCTTTTAGAGTTATTTTAAATTATTCTGATAGTTTTCTGAAACCCAGCAAATCCCTGGTTTGCCATATAGAAATTATCTGACATTGCAAAATGCATCTCATTTCTTGACACACTTCCCTCTATGTTCTGGGCTGCCTATACACATGACACCTGCATCTTAACAACTCCAAGGGTCTTTGCAGATATAGTCATTGGAGTTTGGTATTAGAAATGGGGCAGCATTAAGAAACAATGCATTATAGCTATAGCTATAGCACCTGGTATCTTCTGTTTCTGTTCATATTGGGTAACTTTTGCAGCTTTCATAGATGGAAATGCAGTTTTAACAGCAGGAGGGCTGTATGTTTCAGCAATAGATACAAAGAAGATTGTTGTAAAATGCATTTTTAATCTTACTTTTGGTTGAGTTGATCCCACTGAGTGTAAAGGTTCTTTTTCAGGGCAATCAAAGAGGATAATTGCCCCAAAAGGGGAAAAGTGGGAAGAACACATGGGATCTGTCTTGCTCTTTCAACTGGAAGATTGTGCATGCTGTACCTATGTAGGGTGTCCAGTAGAATGACAATTTTAACAAGTGTGAAGGTGATACATAAGGAAAAAATACTACACAACAGTTCTTCAGGTTTCAAAAATATGACAGTAGATGTTGCTAATGTTTACATTTTCCACAGAAGCACTGAAATGATGTACAAAATTGTACTGGTAGTAAAAGGGAGAAATGATTTGTTGGTGTATTCCTTAAAAATATCACCAGCGGAACTAAGTTTTACGATCTGAAGAAGGCTGAATAGCCGAAAGCGCTTATCGGATTTTATTTTACTACTTTTTAGCTTATGTTTTGTTTTATTAAATTATTTATTTGAAACCGAATTGTTTACTTGAATTTTGAAGAGTTTGGATTGCTGTGGTGGTACAACAGAGTTCTCTCGCTTATCACTGATTTTCACTTGTCTTCGATACCTTCAGCGGTGGTTGGAAGCATTTGCCTTCTTGGTAGTAAAAGGGGGACCATAAGCGCATGGCTGTGATGCGACAGGAGTACCTTCCACAGAACAAACCTGTGATGTCAGTGTGCCGGTGAGTAAAATGAATAGGAAAAGAAAAGAAAAATGTTAGCTTAAAGTTTGCCAGGAATGTCTTTATCAAAGTAAGAAGAGAAGTTTCCAGCAAGAATTGGCCTGGATAGGAGTTCTCCTTGGAGTGAGACAACACAGCCTGAGGAAAAGAAAGCACCCCTGATGTCTGCATGGTGCTAACATGAATTAGTATGGATTGCTGGTTGTTCTAAAAAAAATCTGTAGGTCAGCCAATGATTGCAGGCCCAGTGGTACAGATGGTGCTGAATATTAAGCCTCAGCAAGAGATGAGCTCAATTCTGAAGCCGCTGTGGAAGAGAGGAAACAAGCCACATCTAAAAATAAATCTGTCAACTTTAAGTATGATGGATCCTTATGCTGTTACTGAAATTTAAAAACATGTTGTTGTTTTTAATAGCAAGTATTGTTTTGTGTTTTGGGATTCAAGCCATAATTCATTTCTGAGTAGATTTTTAACTTGTAAATACAGAGTCCTTCTGGATCTTTTAAGGGATGTTTATCTAAGACATTGAAGCCTCTTACAACTGGCTTGATTCAGTGTTAAACAAGTTTCAAAGCTACTATTTAAAATGTTTACTACTGTATTCAGTAAAGAGGTTGCTTCTTTGAGTGACATTTGCATTTGGATAAACAAAGTATTATTAGATGATAATGTTTCTGTTCTGAATGATTTTAGGTTATGAGGGATGGAAGGATAGTGAACTTTAACCCAGACTAAAATGATCCTTCAGTTCAGCTTTTACCTAATACACAGCATAGTAGGGAAGACAGACGTTAGTTATGCTATGGAAGTCAGCAAAAATGCTCTTTGGGTGGAGACATACAGGCCTTCTGAGTGCTGCTTTCATTATGCTATTTGAAGGCAGTTTAGGGAACAAGGACATGTAAGGGACCCTTCACAAGGGACATTTGTCATGTTTGGAATTTAATTTTGACAAGATGAGCCATCTCTATTGTACGCTGAACATAACAGGGAATTAAACAGCTCACTGGTTGGGAACATCTTGTACAGGTAGGCTTTTTTCTCATAATGAATAACATTGCAGAGGTCACACCATTAGAAAATGAGCGAAGATTATGTAATAATCTTCACTCAGGGAAGAGCAAGTCTGTCTGGTGAACAACTGCCATTAACAGACTTTAGAATAACAGGAAGAAATTACTGTCTAAGAGTAAGAGTAAGAGAGAGCAAGCCCTAAACAAGCAAATAAGACATCTTGTGAAGTCCTCCAAAGCAAACTATGAATCCAAACTAGCTTCCTCAACTAAGGACAACCATAAGGCACTCTTTAGTTACATCCGTAACCTAAAAGGAAAGGCCCAGATTTGTGCCGAACTGATAGTTAATGATGCCACATATACTGAACCTGTGGACATAGCTAACCTGTTGGCCTACAGGTTCTGTGAAAATTTCACTCCCCTGTTCCTGACACATGTACCCCTTAACATCCCTACCACCTGTCCCCTAACTTGTATCTCTAAAGACCAGGTCATAAATGCCCTCTCTAAGGCCAAAAACACAGCATCTATGGGATCTGATAACATCCCAGACTGCATCCCTACATGGGCTCCAACAAGAATTAGCAACACCATTGGGTACTCTTTCAGTCACAGTCTAAGCACTGGCATCATCCCATGAATGGAAAATGGCCAATGTTATTCCCTTGTCCAAAAGTGGTGTTTCCACTGACCCCAGAAACTATAGACCTATTAGCCTGACTAGCCTTACCTGCAAGGCCATGCAATGAATCATCATGGAACTTATCAACAAAGATATAGCTAATCTCCAAACACTTGACCCTACTCAGTTTGGATTTCCCAAAGGGAGATCATGCCTGTTATACTTGGTGGACTTCTTTGAGGCAGTCACCAAATCCCTGGACGAGGGGAAATCTGTGCATACAGCCTATCTAGATTTAGCTAAGGCTTTTGACCCTACCCCCCACTCAGGCATCATTGACATACTCATCCAGCTAAGTATCAACCCTTATATTGTTAGATGGGTCACTAACTGGCTCACTGATACAACACATATAGTCAAAATAGGGGAATCCACCTCCAGCAGCAGACCTGTAACCAATAGTGTTCCCCAGGGATCAGTCCTGCCTGGAACCTCTACTGTTTGGAATTTATTTCTCCAAAGTACAAGCTAAAACTAAAGGTTTGTGGCTGACAAAGTTTGCTGATGACTGCAAACTGGGGGTGGTCATAGAATCTCCAAATGATGTCAACATCCTACAAGAGGGTCTTACACAAACAAATGATTGGTGCCAAAGTCATGGCCTTAAACTCAATGTGTTATCATCTCTTTTGGTAAGAGCGATGTTCCTGCTAACTACCGCATCAATGACAACTCCCTAAGTATGCACTCAGTGGTAAGAGACCTGGGCACACAGGTTGACACCAACCTTACCTTTGACCATCATTCCTCCACAGTGGTAAGAAAGGCACTCTATACTGCTCATCTCATAAGTAAGGGCATTGCCTCCAGGAAAAAAAAAGTTATAACTTCTCTGTACTCTTCCCTCATCAGACCAATAATTGAGTACAACTCACCTTTTGGTATGTACCTTTACAAGCACCTGCAGCAATTGGAGAGAGCACAAAGGTTCCTCACAAGGCAAATTCAAGGACTTCAGCATCTCTCTTATGTGGATCATCTGAAATTACTGTCACTTTTTTTTGTTTCATACAGACTACTCAGAGGCGATCTCTGCCTTGCATATAAGACAATCTCTGACCCTGCTTTTCTGGAAATGCTGCATATCCACAAGTCAAGTGGTACACGGGTTACTTGCTCTAAAGACCTTAACCTGGTATGTGACATTAGTAGAACCTGCTGAAGGGACAGATTTGTCTCCCAGAGGTTACCACACCTTTGGAACAAATGCTCACTTCATGTCAAACAGAGCACCTCAATGGCTCCCTTCAAATGCAATTATTGGATGGGTAACCATAACTTCACCCTGGGGGTTCTACCTGTTCGCTCTTGGACAGGGGCAATAGGTGTTGATCATGGAAATAAGAGTGGAACTTGGATAGGCTTGTAAGGGCCCCAGGGCCATTAGCCTAGTAACTTCCTATGATTCTATGATCCTATAATAAAAGGAAACATGGAGCCATGTAAAAGTACTCACTCCAACAACTAAAGCCAAACTATAAAATAATCTGGTCCCTTTTCAAAATGAGATGTAAATTCTTGTTTCAGAAGTCTCTGCAATAAACCACCACCAACAGCTGTATTTTAAGTATGTCTATACGTAATTCGCCTCAACTGGCATTATGCGCTCATTTTACTTCCTGGACCACTGTGGCAGTAAGGTGATCATGCTCATTTTACTTCCTGGACCACTGTGGCAGTAAGGTGATCATGCTTCCTTATCTCACCAGTCACATCACATAATGAAGTTCAATGGAGAATCTAATTTCCAGAGACTGGTTTGAGTAGCCTTACCCTTAGAATTTACTTTTGGGAGCGCAGACTCTTTTGAAGCTTCTGCTTAGCTGTGATCACTCCCATGTATAACTGAAACACTGTTTTAGGGATTATGCCAGTATTAATGTGCACACATTGTTATAGACATTTTAAACCAACTGACTTGAGGGCATCACAGCATCATTTTTAATGTGTCCAGAATTAACTCTACCAGAATTAAGTGAAATATGATAATGGTAAATTACTGAAATGGCAATTATACTGTTTATACTGAAAAAGAGAGGTACTGAAGTATTATTGCTACAAGTATAAAGGAAGGATGGGTGATGGCTAGAAGGACAATGGTATGATGACTAGAAGGACAATGGTATGATGATTAAAAGGACAATGGTATGATGACTGGAAGGACAATGGTATGATGACTAGAAGGACAATGGCCTGATGACTAGAAGGACAATGGTATTATGACTGGAAGGACAATGGTATGATGACTAGAAGGACAATGGTATGATAACTAGAAGGACAATGGTATGATGATTAGAAGGACAATGGTATGATGACTGGAAGGACAATAGTATGATGATTAGAAGGACAATAGTATGATGACTGGAAGGACAATGGTATGATGATTAGAAGGACAATGGTATGATAACTAGAAGGACAATGGTATGATGACTAGAAGGACAATGGCCTGATGACTAGAAGGACAATGGTATTTTGACTGGCAGGACAATGGTATGATGACTGGAAAGAAAATGTTATGATGACTAGAAGGACGATGGTATGATGATTAAAAGGACAATGGTATGATGACTGGAAGGACAATGGCATGATGACTAGAAGGACAATGGCATGATGACTGGAAGGACAATGGTATGATGATTAGAAGGTCAATGGTATGATGACTGGAAGGACAATGGTATGATGATTAGAAGGACAATGGTATGATAACTAGAAGGACAATGGTATGATGATTAGAAGGACAATGGTATGATGACTGGAAGGACAATGGTATGATGACTAGAAGGACAATGGTCTGATGACTAGAAGGACAATGGTATTATGACTGGAAGGATAATGGTATGATGACTGGAAGGACAATGTTATGATGACTAGAAGGACAATGGTATGATGATTAGAAGGACAATGGTATGATGATTAGAAGGACAATGGTATGATGATTAGAAGGACATTGCTAAAGAATGAGATGGACCCATACAGAAAACACAACAAGTGGTCACTCTCAGTTGTAATCTTTTGGGCTTATGAAGGAAGGAAAACACATGGTACAGGATGAATGCTTTATCAAACCAAAAGAATACTGCAAGCAGACATGATCTCACAAAAAAAATAAAGTTATATCACGGTGAGAAGGGTGCAGTGTGAAAAAGTGGCAGGACACATTCTAGGATTCAGCTACATATATGGGGTACAAGCATGAAAGGCAGAAATATGAAAAATAAACTCCTCATGAAGCTTTAGATATTCTACTAGGACTTTATGGACTCCTGCCATTTGGAAAGCTGTGCTAAGATGGCTCATCTACCAACTCAAAAATAAATAAATACTTTCATATTTGCATTTATGTATACTGGTATACAAACATACGTGCATACATGTAGACATACCATAATAAAAAGCAAGCGTATCCAGGATTCTTCTTTTTCCATAAAACTGCTAAACAAAAGCTGCAGTGTCTTATTGTTCCATTTGGCTTGCTGTTAATACCTCTACGTTCTGATTGTTTGTTCATCATTTGAAAGTCTCCCTCACTAATCCTACCCCACTAATTCTTTTTTAGAAGATTTTTCTAACATCCAGTGCTCCGTGTGCCCCTTCTTGACAAGATGTTGTAATAGCATGAATTCACACTGTTCTTAGACTCCTATGTTTTTGTAACCCTCCTTGAATGTTTGAAGTATTGCTGTATGGTAAGGAGAAGACTTCATACTCTATGTAAGTAGGAGATGTGATGCAATTCTAGCGCTAGACACATACGAAGTGTACATTTCTTTGCCACAAGAGTTAGATAGCAGGGAATGTACTCTTTTTAGATTTGCTGATGGGGAAAAGCAGGGATAGGATTTCTAATAATAATTTTGTGTAGATTTAGAAGGTGGCTCTTAGTGCAAGGAGGTGGAACATGAATGCTAGATTTTGTCTGGTTTAGGAATTTATTTAGGTTAATAAATATTTAAGGAGTTAGACATAGGACTGAATGAGCTGAGAAGTTTGCCATCATTGGATATTTTATGTATTAGTATGAAAGTGATTTGGACTATGACTAATTATAAAAGGTTTAAGGTTTAAGTTGAAAGTAACAAAGTTTACTGCAACACTAACTGAAGAATGTGTTCAGAGGACTAATTTGGCACCATTTGTGAATGGTTCTGAGATAGCTTTTGCATATATCATGCACAACTGAAGATATCAGATTTCTCATTATTTCACCATGACTAATTGTGGGCAAGGTTAACATGCATTGGATGTCTTCTTCAGTTCATTGGTTATTCATATAGTGATGGGCAGGTCTGCAAAAGTTAGAAAAGGGGTGGGGTTTTATGATAAGCATTTCAGAGACAGTTTGAGGAAGTTTTGAGACAAAAATGTTCTGCCCTGAGTGGATATACAAATATCAGGCTATTAAGTGGAATGGGACGGCCACGGTGGTGCAGCGGTTAGCGTTGTCACCTCACAGCAAGATGTTCTCCAGTTCGATTCTCAGCTGGGGTGCCTTCTGTGCAGAGTCTGCATGTCCTCCCTGTGGTCGCGTGGGTTTCCTCCAGGTGCTCCAGTTTCCTCCCACATCTCAGAGACATGCTGTAGGGGGATTGGACACTCTAAATTGGCCCTAGGTATGAGCGTGTGCCTTCTGTGGAAGGTTGGGCGCTGGGCTGGCAACTCGACACCGTAAAACTCTACTGCCAATCATGAGCGGACAGGTGATCAGCTGTGGCGACCCCTAACCGGGAAAAGCCAAAAGAAGAAGATGAAGGCTATTAAGTGGAATAACTTTAATATAGCCATAGTTAAAATAGCATTATATGTTAAAAGGAGAGAACTGCAATAGCACAGGGTGCACTGAAATAGGTAGAGGGAGTGCAATGTTACTAGAGATATAGAGTAGCAAGCTTTTGTGCATTTGTAAAAACTTAGAAAACTAAATGCCAAACATGCTTCCAAAAGGGGACACCAATTGTTTCATACTATTAGGGGTTGGAATATTAAAAAGCCTATTGTAGATGTGAAATAATTCAGAGATAAACACAAGGACATTTCTTCAACTAATGCTTAACAGAATTATATATGAACTCAGAAAATTTGTTTTATTATGAAAATTAATTAGTATATTTGGGATATCAAGTATGATTAAAAAGGCTGTAGAAATAACTGAAATGTTTAGCTAAGATTCAGGAGATGCTTAATTTTAATTACGTTTAAAACTGGCACAAATGAGGCAAAAGTCAATAATTAGAAATCGTGGAAGATGAAATGTAAAAAGACTAACAACCTTGAAGAATCTCTTTTGACAAATTTCTTGTATTCAGGCTTAACAAGTTGATTACAGGATAAAACCATAGTGAAAGTGAATAGTTGAGTTTTTTATTTATCTTGAGTATTAGACTGAACCTAGTAAGGTTTCTGTTTACATAAGCTTTGCAAACATGTTTTCAGGATGTAGGGTCCCGAATCAGTTTTAACAATGTTTTATTTTTTTCTAACTGAGACATACCTCTCAACCTCTTAACATAAGAAATCTGGACAAATGCAAAAATAATGGGAGGCAAAAGCCCAAAAATAGGGACAATATTTAATTATTGCTCTTATAAACCTAGAAAGTTGCTAGAACAATAGGTTTTACCCTAGTATGCATTATTTTGAGGATACAAAATTTGAAACTACAATGTATGTCAGTATTTAGTGATTATAGTCTTCAATAATTTTCCACAAAACCACAAATTTTATGAGGAACACACCAAAAATATGAGGCAAAAATCTGGACAGTTGAGAGGTATAAAGTGAGACTTAAGAGTTTTTCTTGCACTAATTATTCAGTGCATGGCTCGTCTGAAAGGATATGTATTATACTCTGAGATTTCATACTGCCCACCTTGAGACAAGTGTAGTAAAAAATTCCATCCATTGTTTGGTGGCTTTAGAGAACGATTATTACATCTCAGATGCTATGGCTGGAAGATTAGTATATAGTTGCTATGAACTACCTTAGTATAAATACCATCAAGTATGAAATTTATAACTTTTAAATGAGGTTGTTACGTGGAATTCTTATTTTCCTGTAGTCCGGTAAACACTGGATAAGTGAAACTGTTTATTTATTATTATTTATTTGCATTATTAACTGAGTAAATTGACTGGTCAACTGACCCTTTCAATCACGATTCAGGCCTTTAGACAAAGACATTACAAATCTAATCTTTTACATCACAAAGTAGTATAAATATAAAACTTTGCATTTAGAATTGTAATTGTATGACCTCACATTTGAATAGAACTATGTTTGTGAACAGATCCAGTGACCCTTTTCAGATAAAAACTAGACAATAAGAAAAGGCAAAACAAAAAAATAATTATTTGCATCACAATCTTGTACATGTATATACCCAGACATTCTGAATTATATTTCTATGACCTTACATTTGAATTGAAGAAATATAACATTAAGTGCATGTGGCAGCATAGTGCAAATATAAAGCTTGACTGTTGAGTATGTGATACTGAAGAATAAGAATTTAACAGTCATATTTTTGGCACAATCCACAGTTAAAGGCAGTGCATAAAACTTCAGAACCTAAGTTTATCAATAGCAGTACTTTAGGCATAATCCACAGCTAGTGGAAGTCTATAACGCTTCAATTACTGTCTACTGTAAGCTAGGCTTGCAGCAAAACCCCAGTTATAAACAGCAGTAGGCTCACTATTTAAATGCTGGAACTTGTAACGTTGAGTGCTGACAGACAGAAAAAAAATTTCAAATCCAGGAGAAGAGGGAATCTTGAACATTGCTATTTCACTTTAAACTTCTTTTTTGCAGGGGGACTCAATGTGGGGGGCAAGCACCCCACATCTCCAAACTTATATATTCCAACTCTGAGATCACCATACCTTGGAGAAAAGGGAATATTCTGAGAAAGGACTATCTTGGACTGGTGTACATAAGTCCATTGTTTTGGCCATTCAGTCTCCGTGTCTTGCATTTCAGATGGTTACCACAGTTAGCTCTTAGCAAAATAAACATAAACGCTTCTTACACACTGTCTTACACACTGTCAACAATAATACTTCTAAGACAATAATGTTCTCATATCATCTATTTATCAGATCCCAGGTAGAAAATGTGATATTCCAATTCCTGGCATTCTGTACTGAAGCTGTGCAAATGATTTGTAACAGTACGTGGACTGCCATGTAAAATAAACACTTGGGAAGTGTGTGTATATTGAATAGGGACACAGATGAATTGTAGGAATGAATACAGGGAAAGAGGACAAGTGAAACAGCCTAATGTCCAGCAGATGAGGGCATGTCAATGGAAGACGGTTGTAGCAGCAAAACCAATCACATATCAATATGGTACAGTGAAAATGTGTGTTATGTGACTGTCACACAAGGTGACATAGGAATGGGGGGGATGTCAATGTGAGATAATCACCCTTACATGAATAATATCTCAGGACATCTATCCGGGATCTGACATAAAACTGGAGTAAGATGCATATTGTGAAGCTGTATAAGCTGATTTGTCAGAATATGAGTGTAATCTCAGCAGAGGTCTCCAGCAAGTGGGACACAGGTAAAGGCTCATGGATAACAGTAAAAGAAACACATGCAATCATGGACAATATAAGAATAATACCACCAGTAATCCCATGCCTCTGATATAACATGTGATTTAGAGTGATCAGAGATGTACAACTATTATGATACATCCACATTCTATGAGGGTAATCACACACACTGCCCTGGCATGTAACATCTGCTGCAGGTGTTAGGTGGGACACTGCTATACCTGTGTGTGACATTATGAGTAATACAGACTAAGCTGACAGGTGTGCATGGCATATATATGTATATAGATATAGATATAAATATAGATATAGATATAGATATAGCACAATCCGCACTGTCACAAATGTTATCCATGCCATTAATGTTGTCAAACACCTATGTATGTACTCTGTGCATCACCAGAACAGGTTGCACACATGCATGCTTCTAATGTAACAACTTGATGGCGGTTCCACACCATCTGACAGTAATGTTTATGCCACAAAAAGAATACTTAGGTATGGCGAATAAGCTGTGTGACAGCTTATCTGTGACAAAGTGGTACACTTCAGTTACACATTGCTGGAAGATATGTAGGGAAGTACATGAAGAAGGGTGCATTGTACTCAGTTATTGGTGTGATGAAGGCTGTGAACTATGGAGGTATTATGGCCTGTGATGTAGATGTCCTTCCCATACTCAGTAGTTGTTTTACATACAAGGAAGTAGTCAACACTGTGACCACATGCTGGTGGACGTTCTACTTACTATCTACCCCAGGACACAGGTCATGTACCTATTGGTCTGATTATAGGGTGTGATGTCCACATTATACTTGGATTGTATGTTTGTTTTCCTGGCATAACAAATCCCCCATGTTTTCTTGTCATTGCAGGTGTTGTCATGGCTGTGGCAGCAATCTTAAGTGCATGTGTTGATGCTGTCTGTATTATACTGATATCACAGTTGGGTCAATGATTGCCCACAATCTGTAGTCCTTCAGACAGTGGTTTGAACACAGGATGTGTATGTCATCTGAGATGTCCATCAATTAAATAATGGACAGGAAATGGCCTAGCAGACAGCCCTGATATATGGACCTGATCACTGGACTTGAGATATAGGTCACTTCGCACATCAACATGGTTAGATGCCACATATGTGATATAGCTGCTTATGACCACATCTGACAGTGTTGATTTATTACCTCAGTGTAGATTTGTGTCAAATGCCTCGGCCTGGTCAAGTTCAACAAGATGATAGGTGCTGTCATCATGCATGCCCTTGATGACCTCCTTGAGGACATCTAACAGAGGTAACAGACATGATGTAGCATTAACAATTCACATACGTCTGTTGCACATAGCCAGGATATTACTAGTGCCCATTTAGAAAATGTCCGTGATCACATATTAGTCTACCTCACAGTTGAGGAGAGTCAGGATGTGTCTATACATGCATGCATCAGGTACTGTTCCTCCCTAACTCAGATGGATGCATGTTGATGTATACCCTTCTACTGGAATATAGCCCATGTGGAGGATATGTTGAAGTGTATATTCAACCATATCAGGAAGATGTATGTACTGAGTCATGCCACAGGCAATATGTGGTGTTGTCACAGCCCATTGATTCTGTGTGATAGGCCTGGATGAAGGTAAGTCAATGCATACTGCCTATCTTGATTTGGCCTAAGGTTTTGACACAATCCCCCACGCAGGTATCATTGAGAAACTCTCCCAGCTGGAGATTAACACTTACATCACTAGATGGTTAACCAATTGCTACCACTGTCAACAATGACTCTTATGCAGAGGTATACACAAATGCCCTGTATATACACCTATACAAATGCATAGACTTGGCTGTACCTGAACAGATCAAAACAAGGTCCTCACAAAAAAACAAGCCACCCTGGTGGACATCAAGCATAAATAGGTTGTACAACAAGAGGAAGAAACTAATGTCTAAGAACAAGAGGGAACAGACTCAGCAGAGGAAGGACACCCTCCACAGCTTGAATAAGCAAATTAGATATCTTGTAAAGTCCTCTAAAGCCAATTATGAAGCTAAACTAGCATCCCTAGCTAAGGATAATCACAAGGCATTCTTTAGCTACATCAGAAATCTGAAAGGGAAGCCCCAGCTTTGCGCTGAACTAGTAGTGGATGGTACCACTTGTACTGACCATGAGGATATCACCAACCTGCTAGCAGACAGATTTGGTGCAAACTTCACCCTCTGTCCCCACCAGACATATCCCAAAGCATACCTTTTACCAGTCCTTTACCTAGTATCTCCAAAGAGCAGGTCATAACCACACTTTCCACAGCCAAAAACACAGCTTCTATGGGACTGGATAACATTCCAGGCTGCCTACAAAATGGTCTAAATCAGGACCTAGCAGAACTGCTTGGCACTCTCTTCAACCACAGTCTAACTACTGTCTTTGCCCCAGCAGAGTGGAAAACAGCAAAAGTAATTCCCTTGCACAAAGGGAGTCCATCATCCAATCCTGGGAACTATAGATCCATAAACTAACCAGCCTTATCTGCAAAACCATGGAGAGAATCATCATGGACCTTATCAACAAAGACATAGGTGACCTTTAAACTCTTGACCTGACCCCATTTGGCTTTGTTAATAGTAGATCATGCTTATTAAACCTGGTGGACTTCGAGAATGTCACCAAATCCCTGGACAAAGGTAAAACAGTATATACATCCTATTTTGACACAATCCCCCACTCAGGCATAATTGAGAAATTCACCCAGCTAGGAATTAACACATTTGTCACTAGATGGGTAGCCAACTGGCTTCCCGACAGAATGCATACAGTCAGAGTTGGAGATTCCACCTCTACCAGCAGACCAGTTACCAGTGGTGTACTACAAGTACCTGTGCTGGGCTCCCTACTGTTTGGAATCTATTTCTCAGAAGTCCAGGCAAAAATAGATGCCATGTGGCTTACCAAGTTTGCCAGTGACTGCAAACTGGGTGCAATCATTGAATCCCCCAATGATGCTGACATACTACAAAAAGGGCTTACACAGACAAATGACTGGTGCCAAAGCCACAGACTTAAACTAAATGCAAAAAATGCATTATCACCCTTTCAGCAAAGGGGAAGTTCCTGCAAATTACAATATTAACAGTACCCCCCCCCCTTAGCTCAAACCCTGTGGTGAGAGATTTAGGAACACAGGTTGATAGCAGCCTTAACGACAATCACCATGTGTCCACAGTGGTAAGGAAGGTCTTCTGTATCGCACATCTCATAAGTAAGGGCATTGGATCCAGAGCTAAAGAGGTTATAACTCCCCTGTACTCATCACTCATCAGACCACTAATAGAGTACAATGCTCCCTTGTGTATGTACCTCACCAGACACCTGCAGCAGCAGCTGGAGAGATCTCAGACTTTTCTCACCAAGAAAATTGTGGGTCTTCAACACACGACCTACACAAGCAGACTGAAGGCCCTGTCACTGTACTCTGTATCTTATAGGCTGCTGAGAGGCGACTTGTCTTGGACCCTGCCCTAATGGAAATGCTGCACATTCGCAAGTCAAATGGAACAAGATTCACTCTCTCTTGGAATGTTAACCTAGCCTGTAACATTAACAGGACATGCTGGAGCGACAGATATGTTTCCCAGAGATTGCCACTCCTCTGGAAGAAACGTCCTGTTAGCATAAACCAGAGCTCTTCAATGACCCTATTTAAGAGTAACTTAGGTAACTGGATGGGAGACCATAAATTTATCCCAGGGATGCCATCTATGTCCCTCTTGGATAAAGTGGTGTTGATCATATCATAGACTCGATCTGCAAATATAGACCATACAACTTGGTAAATAAGGAAACAAGGGTATAACATGGCTAGGCTTATAAAGGCCCTAGGGCTAATAGCCTAGCAACCTCCTATGTACCTATGAACCTAATTGGCTCATGGACAGAACATATACTGTGAAAGTTGGTGGATCAACATGTACCAGTAGAGCTGTCACCATTGTCACACCCCAGGAATCTATGCTTTGCCCTTTACTGTTTGGAATATATTTCTCAACAGTTCAGGCTAAAGTATATGGCCTTTGGTTTACCAAGTTTGCTGATTCTTGCATATTGGTGTAATCACTGAGTCCACCAGTGCTGATAACACAGACAAATGACTGGTGACAAAACCACACGATCCACAAATTAATACAAAAATGGTCCCTACTGAAGTGTTAGTTTCTTTCCTTCATCAGAACAAATATTCTCTCCTAAGTCAGAGTTTAAATACATAACTGGTTATCTCCTTAATTGATAAATTAATAAAAAAACCCCAAAAACATTTTGACTATTTAAAAAGACATAACCATGGTTTACAAATTCAACTAAGTCATATGTCTATAATACTACTAATGTGAGTGTCTAAAAACACAATACATAATCATATGCAAATTTAGTAAAAAATATATATATATATATATGTACAAAATATACTTTTAAAATTAATTGTAAATTTTATGTAAATTTTGATTTCATTAGCTTGAAACCATTTTTAGCCTTGGAATAACCTATTAAACATCAAATAATATGATTTGTAAACCTGAGGCACATAATAATGTATTTACACGACCTATCTGAATGTTAAGGTATACATACAAGCATGTTTCATTAAGATAATAATGCAAACAATGGTTGTTACATAAAATTTACAATTAATTTTAAAAGTATATTTTGTACATATATATATATATATTTTTTACTAAATTTGCATATGATTATGTATTGTGTTTTTAGACACTCACATTAGTAGTAGTATAGACATATGACTTAGTTGAATTTGTAAACCATGGTTATGTCTTTTTAAATAGTCAAAATGTTTTTGGGGGTTTTTTATTAATTTATCAATTAAGGAGATAACCAGTTATGTATTTAAACTCTGACTTAGGAGAGAATATTTGTTCTGATGAAGGCTGGGGACAGCTGAAAGCGCTAAACGTCAATAAAGAAACTAACTTTTTATTTTACAAACCATTCTTGTGTTGTGCTTTTGTGACAAATTAATACAAAAATGGGTCTTTATTTTGTCCTTCTGAAATGTGGAATTCTATGCTAATTACAGCACTGACAACAGTCCTGCTATGCTGAAACCTGGTGATGCAAGTACTGGGAACACATGTAGATAACAATCTGAACTTTGACCACCAAGTATCCACACTGGTATTGAAAGCCTTTATTGTGCACATCATAAGTCACTCCATCATATTCAGATTTTAGGATTATATGACAGCACTGTACTCGAACCTTATCAGATCACTAATAGAATATAGTGCTCTCTTTTGCATGTACCTCACCAGACACATGCACCTGGAGAGACCACAGGGGTTTCTCACTAAGAAAATACAGGGCCTACAAACCATGCTATGATGTATACAGATAGACTGAAAGCCATGTCATAGTAATCTGTATCGTATAAGATGAGGTGACTTCTGCCTTGTCTCTAGGCCAGTCTCTCACCCTGCCCTGGTGGGAATAGTGCATATCTACAAATCAGATATAGCTGATAACATAAGCAGTGTCTGTTGAAGAGAATTTGGTAATAACAGTGTCCCACATACTGGTGTAAAAGGTTCTCTGCACTATCAAGTAAGAGCACAAACACAGTTGACTGCAGTGAGAATAGAACCTCTACCTAAGTACATAGACTACAGAACTTAGTACCTTAAGCAAGCACCACAGACTGCAGATCAACTTATACTGGATGACATCAGCAGGGTATGTTGGAGAGAAGATGTTGGGAGGCCTGTATGAAATGGATGTGTAGGCATGTGCAACTATCAAAATACTATCAGTCCATGGGACTGGAGCAGTAACTGTTGGACACACACACACACACACACACACACACACACACACACACACACACACACACACACACACACACACACACACACACACACACACACACACACACACACAGTTGACTGCAGTGGGAGCAGAACTCCTACTTATTGAAGTACACAGACTATAGAACTCAGTACTTTAAGCATTTTCCACAGCACACGTCTGACTTTTACAACATTGCAGGTCAGCTTATAGTGGATGACATCAGCAGGGCATGTTGGAGAGAAGATGTTGGGAGGCCTGCATAGGATCATAACTTCATCGGTTCATAGGAGGTTACTAGCCTAATGGCCCTAGGGTTTTTACAAGTACCCTTATTGAGCATAGATAGTCATTGTTAGCAAAGCAATTTTGTGATCAGCACCGAATGGCCCTGTCCATGAATTTACAGTTACCCATGCAGTTGTCAAGGTTGCGTCATTGATGAGCCCTGCTTCACATGCAGTAGGAGCCTATTACAGAGGAGTGGCAATCACTAGGAGATATATCTGTCTCCCTAGCATGTTCTGTTTATGTCACAGACTAGGTTGAGATCCCTGGTACAAGTTATTCTTCTCCCTGTCACAAATCTCCATGTTTTCTCCTGTTGCTGCAGGTGTCTGGTGAGGTACAGACAAAAGGGAACATTGTACTCAGTTAGTGGTCTGATAAGGATAGACTACAGTAGAGCTATGACCTTGATGGTCTTGGATGTGATGGCCTAATTTATGAGGTGTGCAATGTACAATGTGTGTCTTACCATTATGGACACATAGCGATTGAAGTGTAGATTGCTATCAACATGTATTCTCAAATCTCAAAACACTGTGTCTGAGCTTAGAGGAGTGCTATGTATATCATAATCAGCAGGGGTATTTCATTGCCAAAGGGGACAATGAGACATTTTGTTGCTTTAAGGTTCAGTCCATGAATTTGGCACTAATCATTTTTCTGTATCAACTCCTTCTGTAATATGTTAACATCATTGGGGAACTCTATTTGACTGCATCCAGTTGACAGTAATCTGTAAACTTGGTAAGCCACGGGTCATCTACCTTTGCCTGGACTTCAGAGAAATAATTTCCAAATAGTTGAGGGCCCAGCACAGATCTTTGTGGTATTCCACTGGTAATTGGTCTAGTGGTGGAGGTGCAGTCCCCAACTTTGACAGTGTGTGTTCTGTCGGTAAGCCAGTTAGCGATCCATCTAGTAATATATGGGTTAATTCCCAGATGGGAGATTTTCCCTATGATACTATTAAAGGCCTTGGATAACTCATCATAGGCGGTATGTCCTGTTATCCCTCATCCAAGTCTTTGGGGTCAATATCAAAAAGTCCACTAGGTATAATAAACAAGAGCTAACCTTGACAAAACCAAAATGGGTCAGGTCAAGTGTGTTGAAGGTCACCTATGTCCCTGTGGATAAGGTCCATGCTGATTCCTTCCCTAGCCTTGCAGGTAAGGCTTTTTAGGCTTATGGGTCAATAATTCTAGTTTTACATGTTACCAGATTGATATGCATTGCATATCACACATTTGATATTAGGTTACATATGTGTGGAAAAAGTATTGAGACACCAGGGTTGTAGTGCATGGGGGGAGGCAACACATGTCTGTATTGTAAATATGAGACATATTGTTAGATAAAGCCTTCAGTTTGTATGTTTCCACGTGTAATTTCATGTCATAGACAGGAAAAGGAAAGTAAACAGCAGTAATTTATAATAATATTTACTTTTCCATAATGCGGCAAGCAGTGGGTTTGTGCAACTGTTGACAAAGTGTTTGCATGTGTGAGATACACATTTACAATACTTTCCATGTTTGAGCATAGTTAAGCAATGAGCAAATGCAAGCCGCATAGCAAAAAGTTTGAGAGTTAGTAATGAGTCTATGGAACACACCTGACTGCTTAACTGACTCTGCAGGTGTAGATGCATTGACACATTTTTTTGAGCTGTTACATGTGTGTGTAATGTCACAAGGTTATTGGATATAGATCCAGTTGTGTATGTGTCTTGGGTAATTGTGAAGTCCATGCAAGTACAGATAGCAGAATTATACTTACAGAGGTATAGTACACTCAGTCATAAATCTGAAAATAATGGTGCCTCATCCTCATACATATAATTCATATCAGCTCCACTATCTAAAGTGTTATAATGGGAAGTCGAACAACAGTTAAAGTGTATGGAATATCTTGTATTAGACTCCAGGACCATGCATATGGCAGTCTTACACTTAATACCTGTTGCCACAAGAATGTTGAAATAACACTTGTCTACTTTTTCAGTTCATTGCTGTAAACTTCACAGTCACAAAAGTAACAAAAAATTTATGGATTCAGGGATACATAAGCTTTGTGTCAGATGCTCAGGGTGCATAGCTGACTTTGTGTTTAGTATATCTGCATTTGTGATGTTGAACTGGTAATTATACTTTTGACTTATATTGGTCGTAGAAAGTTAGACAGTTGGTAGCATCAGACTTTTCTATCTTTATTGTGAATGTTCTTTTGAGGGTTGTGAAGTCTGAAACTGAAATGAGTATCATTACTTTCTAACGGGTCTATATCAGTCCATCGAAACGGCTGACGATCGAACACCATATGTTCGAACTGTGAAGTTTGAACACTGATTATCGCAAAGCCACAGAACACCGAATTCTTTCCCAGGGAAAGAATTCGGTGGGCCGTTTCTGTGTCTTCATGATTTTCTGGACTGTGGTGGAAAGTTACGGGTCGGGTTCAGGTAAGTGTGCGATTGTGTGGATGTTAGGGTTAGGGTGCGGGTTAGGTGAGTTAGGGTTAGGGCGTGGGTGAGTGGGTGTGCGATAGTGACAGACTTTAGGGTTATGGCAGGATAGATGAGTTAGGGTTAGGGTGTGAGCCAGGTGAGTGTGCGATAGTGATGGACCTTAAAGTTAGGGTTTGGGTTAAGGTAAGTGGATAGATAGTAGTGTATGTACAGTTTAGTGTAGGGTTAGATGTAGGATTTTTAGTGTATGTGTGTGGATTGCTGTTTTTTTGGTGTGCTTGTGTTGTGTGTGTGTTTCTTGGAACAGCGATTTTTTTTCCCTTTGTGGTTAGAAGTTCGAACATATGGTGTTCGAACTTCAGCCATTTCGGTGAACTGATATAGACCTCTTTCTAACTTCTCTCCTTAATGGTTTTCTGGTACAAACATATGGTGCTAAACTGAGGGCATGCAGTGACCATCACTGCTTTTGAGATGTATGACTGCAAATCATTGATGCCTGAAGCCTACTACTTAATAATGGACACATATAAGTCAAACAAATCTCTGCTGTCATATGTTAAGGTCATTTCTGTAGAAATCTCCCACCTTTTATTTTCTTAAGCTACCAAGTAATGAAATGCAAGGATATGCCAGTCATTCATATTATTACCCGATGCACTCTGGGTTCAACGCTTACCTTGTAAATCCAGCAGTTGCAACAGTTTTAGTTCAGGGCTGAATCTATCTGATGCATGCAGTACACAGCCAATACATGAGTAAGAAAAGGTTGTGAGAGTTGTCTGGCATTAATGTTGCTATATGTATGTGCATAGGAGGAAGGTTTTAGGCCCTTAGGTGGTGAGTGACTGTGCTATGCATTGCCTCTTAGCCAGTGAGAGGGCATATTGAGCATGCCTATGTCTGCCTACACTCACAACAGCTGCTGGTTCCCCCCTCTGACTCCTCATCTGCATGTGGCTGTGGTGACCTTGACATTGGTAGTGAGATGTGTGCTCCTTCTCCTTGTTGATCCTGCTGAAGCTGTTTTCTCAGGATGATTTTGCGTATTTTACTACATGTCCGTAGATTGTACTGCAAGGCTCCCCAGATGTATCTAGGCATCGGCACTGCGACTTCAGCAGCCCAAACACATGCTCTATGATATTTCTGGTTTGATCGTGTGCCTCATTATGGTGTTCTTCAGAGAGTGTGTTTGCATTTCTGATGGGTGTCATCAGCCATGGTTCCAGTGCATAACCTGCATCCTCCAGTAAATGACTGTGAGATATCACCCTCTAGTGAACATCTGATATAACTGGGAGGTGTGCCAGATATGTGAGTTGTGGTAACTGCCAGGGCTGCCAGCACACACATTCAAGATGATTCCCTTGGCATTACACATGGCTTGGCAGTTAATAGAGTGGAAGCCCTTTTTATTTATGTAGAGACTTCCCTGTTCCCTGGGTGGTACCTTAATTTCTATATGTGTGCAATCTATGGCACCCAGTACTTCAGGGTAGTGTGCTACTGGGTAGAACTCCTACATATTTCAGGCCCTATCTTCAGGATTACAGGGAAAATATATGTGGCCACTGGCATGTTGGAGCTGTTTGTTTCTATCCTATTCTGTTGGTAACTAGCCATTCTCCTGAGTGTATACCATTTACTTTTGACTCACCATGTCTTTGCCTACGCAGTGTTTTAACAATACTTTTGCCTGGCTATGACCTCCTCTAACACTCTCAGATTGTTTTCATCAATGTTTTGTACAAAACTGTACCAAATTCCTTGCTGACGTATATAAGCAGGCAACAACTGCAGCTCCTTTCATAGGTTCATGGGTTTTTACTAAGCTTATAACTAAAGGAAAAAATTAGGAGTGGAATCCCTGGTGGTCTAGTGATTAGGTTTGGTACACTCACCCCCACACCCTGAGATCAATTCCCTGTCAGGGAATTTAAATTTCAGTTTCAAAGAAGCTTGGCCACATGACCCAATAAAAACAAAGATATGAAAGAAAATAAACAACAAGAAGGAGAAACAAAACAAACAAACAAAAATACAAAAAAACAAGAAAAAAATAAAGATTTTAAAAAACAAAACAAAACTAAAACTACTAAAAAACTCAAAAACAAATAAAACTACGGGAGAGGGAAGGGAAAGGGAAGTAAGGAAAAAGTGGGAAAAAAAAAAAAGTAGAAAAAAAAAAAAAAAGAAAAGAAAGGAGAGAAGTAAAAAAGAGAAGAGAGAGAAGAAAGGAAGGAGAGAGAGAGATGGGGAGAGGATAAGGGAGAGAGAGGGGGTAGAGAGGAGGGGAGAGTTAGAGGGAGAAGTAGTGGTTTGGTTTGTAGAGTTTTTATTCTTTTTCAGTTTCATTTGTTTTTTTGTGTTTTTTATTGTTTGTATATCACTAGGTAGTAGTGTTTTGTAGTTTCCTTTTGTGAGTGCTTCCTACTCCAGAGCTAGAGATATTGGACTATTGAGAGATTGAGGACTTAAGTTATAGTTAGAGTAAAGAGAGGTATTAAAAGTTGTAAGGATTATAAGGTGTTCTGAGAGTATGTATTTGTAGGCTGGTATTTTATTGGCTGGGCAATGTTTGTGTTTTTGATGTTGGGCAGAAGGTTTGTGGTTGTTGTTTTGTGGGTGTTGTTTCAGGTGGTTTCAGGTGGTGGCTGTCTGGTAGCTGGTGGCTGCTGGCTGGGTTGCATATAGTTGATGGTTGTTTAGTTGAGGTTTGTTGTCTTAAGGTTGGTTAATGGTTTGTTGATAGAAAGAAGCAGAAAAGGCATGGAAGGCTAGAATGGTGGGGCTGATTCAAGGGTTTAGGGTTTAATTCGGTAGGGTTTAGGGATTTCCTATTTTTCTGATCTGATTGTGTAGTATTTGTTGTGTGTTGATTTGTCATTGAGAGATTTTATTGTCAATGGTTATTGATATACAGTTGGTTTGATAGAGGTGTGATAGTAGTAGCATAATTATAGGTAGAATGGTCGAGTGGTGAGTGGGTGTCGGGTGGGGAAAGTTTTTTTTGGTTTTGTTTTTTAGTAGGTTTTTAATAGGAACGTGATTCAACCATGTTTCAATTTTCATTTGAAGTGATTGAGAGAAGAGCAGAGTTCAGGCAGAGAGCAGTAGGGGAGGGTATAGAGCAGAGAGGTATTGCATATTTGATATTGGAGAGTGGAGAAGATTAAGGGGGAGGGAGATAGAAGAAGGAAGAAGAAAGGCAAGAAGAGAGCCGAGCCTGAGGGACAGGGATGGGAGAGGAGAGAAGATTGAGATGATTGCCTTGTTTGCTTGCTGCTAGGTATGCTTTGCTGAACCATTTAACCCAAGTTGTGCAAGAAGGAGAAGGAGAAGGAGTATGTTATTTTAGGTAATGTGGGTTGACCATGTGTAATGCTTTGGAGGAGTCAATAAAGAGAGCAGAAGAGAGAGAGGTTGTTTATGATTCTTATTGATGGTTTCTACAAAGGATAAGAGAGCAGTGGTAGTACTGTGATGTGGTCTAAAACCATGTTGATACTGAGGGTGACTAACAATGTCCCCCATTAAGTAGAGTTTCTCTATATATCCCCAGTGAAAAATTATCACCTCTCCAGAGAGCTCATCCAGAATGGCATTAAAGGTTGCTACGGAAGTACTCTGCCTGAGAGGCAAGGGCAGCTTATTCCACAAACAGGTTATATGTTGGGTTAGATTATCTGGCATGCCATTTGGTGTTATTGATGTGGTAGTACAGATTTAGATCTCTACAACTGATGTCTACTTTACCATTGGTTCTTTTTGGGTGAAGGAGTTCAAAGAGTGTTGGGTCATTCATAACATGGAAAGCTAAACAAAGATCACCCTGCAGGAGCCTGTTTGACACTGCATAGTGAGACAGGACTTTTGGTCTGTCTCAGTAGCTAAAGGTACTGAAACCTGAAATCTTTTTGGCGAGAAAACAATGAGGTGTCTCAAGCTGGTTTAGGTGCTTAGTGAGAGATGTATTAAAGGATGCATTTACATACAAAGGATGGCCTAATAAGGAATGAATAAAGTAGGACTATAACTTCTTTGGACCTTGAAGAGATATCACAAAGGATAAGTTCTGCAAGATAGAAGGATATTCTAGCAACAGCAAAAATGTGCCAATTAAGCAGTTATCAACACACCCAAATCCTTCATGGCTGTGTCAGATTTAATAGAATTTTATCTATATGGTAAGCAGTAATGGTGATAGATTTACCAAAGTAAACTATGCTCTGTTACTTGATACTGAGGATAAGCCCATGATTAATACTTCAGACATTTG